>NW_004949181.1:816445-828786 GCF_000317375.1 Microtus ochrogaster
ACACACACACACACACACACACACACACACACACGCACACACAATAGAGTTTTCTTCATCCAAAAAGAACAAAATCATGTAATTTACAGTGTAATGTATGAAACTTGAGATTATCATGTTATACAGAATACAAGTGTGTGCAGGCATGTGTGCACACACATACACACACCATGATGATGACAGGAGAAAACTACACATGCACCCAGTATATAAATTTGTGGCAAAGCACGTGCCTTAAAGTAAGCCAACCTAAGGGATTTAAATGTTTGAATGTCTCATCATCTCGTGGCCTCAGTCCCATGGTGAATAGCATCAGAAGGATTCTTAAATCCTGAAAAGGCCCCTAAGAAGTTTAGTGACTGCTTAGTGGACATGACCCCCAGAGTGAGCACCATCTGGGCTCAAACCCCTGCCACAAAGATTCCTTACTGTATAACAGTAGAAGTGTGATTTTTTTTTTCATATTTAAGATTCAGTCTCTTTATAAAATGGGCTCACAACCAGTTCCTCCTTATAGATGGATATAAGGACTAAATAAGATAACACATATTGAAATGACTTTACAGACTTAGCATCAGTAAGTATGAAATGATCCGTTATTCTGTGATGAACTCACGGCATCTGCAATGCACCATGCAATCTGCTATTTTAGACCTTCTCACTTGAGTAAGAGCTCAGAAAGCTTCCACACAAATAAAGTAGTTTGGATACATTTGCAGCATCCTCAAGTGTTCCTGAAGGCCCAAGAGTTGGAGGTGTGGTACTAGAGGTAGAAGGATTAGGGAATGGTTGGAAGCTCTAATAACAGGTGGGCCTTTGGGACATGAGGGAGTGCCCTGAGAATTGGTTCAGGATTTAAGTGTTCTTTATACTGCCTCTCTTGATCCACTTACGATAGCCTTACTTGAAAACCCACTCAGTACTATGCTTTCTGCCTTGAGATGTGAGCCTTGATCCACATATCCCCTCAGATGCGCCTCCCCATGAAGTAACTCAACTAAGGCATCACCAAGACCCATAGCATGTGTTTGAATTTTGAGCCTCCACAACTGAGATGCATGAACCTCTTTCGTTTATAAAATTAGCCTGTGCCAGGTATTTCATATAATAGCTAATGACAGCTGCAATGAGAGATTTATGAGTTCCAGAGTGGGTGGACACTGACTGGGGCTGGTTGGGGAATATCTTCAGTAAACTGCAAACCTGTCTCTAATACTTGGTAGTAGCTTCTTGATGAGAAGAATGAAGGGTGGAGGTTTCCATGGAAACCACCTTGCTCCCAAGTGTTGCTTCTGAATGTTGTGTCAAATAACTCTGGACATAAGACTCTTGAGCTAATCCTAAGGGGTCTGCGGGATTTAATGTATCTCTCTAGCCACTCCCCATCCTTGGACCTCTATCCAGAATGGTAAAATGTGACTTTTCCAGTAAGATCTTCCCATTTGCTAAATAAATGACGCTATTTAAAATAAACGTCTTATTTTAACATGACACTAGTGCTTCACAAAGCTTCTATTCAGCTTCTTATCTACATGGGCCCTCCCAACATTCCTGTGAGATCAACACAAAAAAGAATATACCATCTTATGGATAAGCAAGGAAGACAGGACTCAGAAAGACAGGAGACTTACCCAAGGTGATCAATGGAGGGACACAAGTGTGACAGTTGAAAAATGGCTGAGCTCAGACATAGGTCTAAGCCTTGGTTTTTCACAACTACATCATAATCTAACATTAAGCAAAATATCCCTCTTACTCTGACCTCAGTTTCTCCCTTTATAAAACAAAAGGAGTGTGAAGAAGGATTTTCATAGAAAGGGACATCTTGCTTTGTGTGGTAGAGCCCTGAAGCAATCCAACCGGAGCCATGTCAGGCAAGGAAAGATAATGTGAAGCAACTGTTCATTTTAATCCAGCAGACAGGAAGATTTGTGGGTTCTATTTCAGCATATGACTTTGCCCATTGGCAAGGTCGTGTGGTCTTTTTCTGGGAATAGCTTGAAGGTCTTTCAACATATTGAGTTCACCCTTGTCACTTTAGGTGTGATATCAAAATCCCTCCTCCCCCACTTATGAAAAAACACAGCATTCAAACAAAAGTAGATACAGCCCAGATGCTCATTGGGAACATATGTCTCTAAAGCTCAGACTGTGCAGTGAGACATGGGAGACATGTGGGCTTGGAGATAAACCTGAAAATTGACAATTTTGAGAAATCTTTTGTTTTGTTTGTTTTTTAATGAAGAAACAGCTTTGACCACAGACCATGGCAAAGCGACAAGCAGAAAGTGTGATGGATCAGAGAACACATTTGGCTGATTTAGGCCACTAGTTAAGGCTAAGCCATCATAAAGTGGTGGTTGGTGTATGCTGAGGCCATCATCAAGAGGCCAATTCTTTTGGGCTGGGAGATTGTGGAATCAGTGGACCACTCACAGCAGGAAACCGCTGAACTCTAGTCTAAGCCCATTTTCATTTTCTCCTTCCATAAGCCTATTATTCAATTCCATGTGAATTGATACATTTGATATGTGGTGATAAGATCATGGGTTGTATTTATGATCCTCTATAATCCATTTTTAGTAATATTCTACACTGCTTCTAAAGAATATATTGGTTTTAAATACTAAAAGTATTCAGACTGGAAACTTTGGAATGCACTTGATATGGGGAGGTAGAAATTTGTTTTTTTATCTGACTGAAATGTTTGACGTTCTCTGGTTTGACAATGAATTAAGACATAGAGATTGGTGTCACAAACCACCACAAACCCAAAGAAGGCAAAGGAAGTCCAGAGGCTCCTGGGATGACTTGTGTCCTCACACTTAGTAAGAAGAAAGAGCTGCGTTTTGACTGCTGTGGTAGATTGCTTGGTCCCTGTGCTGATTAGATTCTGCCAGCTTCCCAACAGCCATTCTCATCTGGGAAGAGAGAACCTTGGTTGAAAGATGCCTCTATCATAATGACCAGTAGGCACACCTGTGGGGCATTTTCTTGATTAATGATTAATGTGCAAAAGCGCAGCCCACTGTGGGTGATCTCAACTCTGGACAGGTTATCCTGGGGGAGGAAAGAAGAGCAACCCAGTAAATGGCTTCTGCTCTAATTTCTACCTTCAGGTTCCTGCCTTGAGTTTCTGCCCTGCCTTCCCTTTATGGTGGATGTAAGCTATAAGATGAAGCAAAGCCTTTACTGCCAAAATTTCTTGTGGCCATCAAGATTATAACAGCAACAGAAAACAAACTAAGACAATTCTATTAAGGAGATTAGAAACTTGACTTTTCAATCTAGGAATCTAGCTTCATGTAAAGTTACAGATCCCCTGCCCTCTATGATCTAAGGCAGTTCTCATTGTCAAACTATGTGTGTCCCTGACCCCTGTGAAGCTCAGCCTGAGCCTAGGAACACCAGAACTGGCAAGGTGCTTTGTGTTGCCTGCCTTAAGGGCTGCAGTTGACCTTCGAGGTAGTAAAAGCAGAGGGTTGCTCCTCCCCTCTATCAAGACAGTATGCCTTCCCTTCTCATGACCTAAGTGAATGTTCATGTCCGTACTGAAAAGCTGGAAAACAAAGTAGTGCCCTCCACCCATCACAGCACAAGAAGGGAGACGCCTACGGTGGAGATGGCAGTAGTCACAGCATGCCCCACCTTCCTAGTTATCAAGCACTTACTGCAGCAGGGTTTCCGTTAAATGTTGACCCTTTAAAGGGAATTTCCAACAGCCACCAAAGAGATGGGAGTGCTAGAGTCCTTTCCAATATTGATCTCAAGTCTTGTTGCCGTCAGGGAGGTGATTATGACTGAATAAACTTCCAGGATGTGGAGAAGATGGTGACAGGAAGAGGCATCAAGTCAGCCAACATCTTATCAGATATTCATTGCCTCTTCAGGCTGGCAGAAATTCTTCATCGCTCAAACATATGACTTCAACACTCTTCCAGTCTGTTAGGAATATTTTCCTAAAGCGAGCTCTCTGCCGACACAATTAATCCCAACCAGACCAAATCGGACCAAATGAAAAGATATCCAGGTTTATGGTGATATTCAAGATAATCATCAGTGTGATAGTGGGGCAAGGCCAGTTCAGGCACCCTCTACTCTGCTGCCCAAGGACCTAGCTAGGGACATCCCCTTGGACACCTGGGATCCCCTCTAGAGCCAAGTCTCTTGCCAACCCTAAAACAGAGACAGAGACCCTCATCAGAGCAACAGACTGTGACTTTTCCTGGGGAGGGGTCAAAGTTTGGGGGGCTACCTTGATCCTCCCAGGGGAGGGGTCAAGGTTCTATGGGTACAGAGGAGAGGCCTCCAAAGATGGAGGCCTGAGGCTGGGATTGCATTTCAGACTGTTTGTATAAGAGGTGACAGGAAGCTGAGGTGATATTTAAAGGGGCATGGACTCAAGTCTTTAGGAAAATATTCCTAACACTGTCAACAAGAATAGAAGAAAGGCAGAATCTGGAGATTAGACTTTCCTTTAAGCAAGCAAGACATAACTTGCATATATATGGGGGGTGGCTTTTTCACATTCTGTAGGTGAGGAAGTAGTCATAGATCCTGACCACCTGTTTACAATGTCATATCAACAAGCAGTTGTGTCCTTGATACATCTATTGCTATGGATAGTGACAGAGAGGAAATTTGAGGGCTAGGTGAGACTAAGGAGATGAGAAGAACCTGAAAAAACATTTAAAGCAAAGTGACCAGGCAGAATGTACCAGACAGAAGTTCCTTACTTAGCAGAAGCCACTACACCCTACAGGAGGAGTTCCTCAGCACCAGCCTGCTCAAAATGCCCCAGTCCTACCTTGCAATGCTCCTAGGCTACCTCACCTTGATATGTGTTCTGGATTTAATAACTGGATCATGAATCAGGCTGAGCTCAGAGGGAAGAACATGTGAGGTGAAAGGCAGAGTCTCAGAAGTGAGAAAGATAGACTCTCTCGACTGGCACTGTTGTTCTCTATGATTTGAGCAGACATTGGTGAACCCAGGACAGGCTCTCATCTACCAACTCTATCTGCATTACTTCCTGTCTTACCAGTCACCAACGACCCACATTTCCTAGAAAAGGTCACCTTAGATACAATGTCAGCAAAAGGTAATGAAACAAGATGTAATTTTGCTGTCAAGGTGGGTCAGAGTCCAGGGGTGTGGGGAGGTGGCACTGCGATATGAAAGGGTCCCAGGGCACCCTTGTCTCAGAAGAAAACCTATCAACAGAAGCCTACACAATATAATGTGAGGGAACGTGCAGGGTCTTTAGAAATACTTTGCTGGTTTTGAAGATGGAAAAAGGAACCATGAATCAAGGAATGCAGGATGCTGCTAGAAACTGAAAATGGCAAGGGCTTGAATCGCCCAGTTTCAGGTACTCCAAGAAGAACTCAGCTCTGCGGACACTAAGTGTAGTCTGG
Organism: Microtus ochrogaster; assembly: GCF_000317375.1. Taxonomy (NCBI): domain Eukaryota; kingdom Metazoa; phylum Chordata; class Mammalia; order Rodentia; family Cricetidae; genus Microtus; species Microtus ochrogaster. Next base: position 821,863 of record NW_004949181.1, read on the forward strand.
CATGACCCATTTTTGACTTCTTATCTCCAGCACTGTGAGATAACACAGACTGTATGCTTTTCAACTATTACATGTGTGGTCACTAACTGTAAAGAGAAACAAATGCGCCATCTGGCAATCATGTACTCTGAAGGCATGTGGCAGTCTCCTTCATTTTTACTTGATTCTGTCTCCAACAGACTTAAGAGATGGATAGTGTAGTTTGTTAGTTTGTTGACTTTTTGCTGGTTTTGAACATCAACCCCAGTATATATAGAAAAATCCTAGCTGTGAAGCATCCCACGCCTTATTCAGATCATATGACCAGTATGTAACCGGTGTGGTCCTCAGACAGACACTCCAGAGACAGTCCTGAATCCATCTAAACCCATCTCAGAAGTGACCAGAAAAACTTCTGAAGATGAGGGCTTGGCTTCACCACCAAGGCAGACTCTTAAACTGCCGTAGAAATGTTCTTTACTGGCACACCTGGGAGCCAGGCAAGGTGAGCTTAGTCCCTCTAATTCTCCCAGCTTAGCAATGGCTAGAGCTTTAGTGCCTGCCCACATAGCGGTATGTGGTCCATTAGCACTGTTCTGCATGATGTGGTTGAATAACGAGGGTGATTGATTCCCTCCCACCACAGACACTCCTTAGACACACATTATACAGAGAAAGCCCCGTGTCTGCCTGGTATGGAACACCCTTAATAATCCCAGCATCCAAGAGGCAGAAAAAGGCTGAATTTGATGCTGGTCTGGTTTGTATAGTGACTTCCTGGCCAGCCAGAGGTATATAGTGGTGTCCTATAAATCAACAAAACCCAAAGTCAAGCAAAGACAACAGGGTTGGAAAACGGTGATGACGTGGCTGACAGGTGACAGGGAAGTTTCTAACACAGACCCTCCTCAGCTTGGAGCCCTTTATTGTGAACAAGTACAATGCAGATGCTTGTGTGTTTTGGACCCTTGTGGACATGGAAATCTCTGGGACATTCCGACAGTATCCCAGAGTAACAAACTCAAGGTTAGACAGATTCAATGAATCCTCCTCTTTCTCCCCAAACAAGCAAATGTTAGTTCAACATTATGAGAACTCCCTAAGCTCACACTTTTGCCAACTTTTCCCTACAGGGGTTAAAAGCAGATACTTTAGTAATGTCCTTATGGTACCTAATTAGTAATTGATGGACTGGACCATTGCAAACAAGATCTGGGACATGTTTGCTTAAGAGTGGGTAGTTAATCATCCCCCCTTCTTTTGTGCTGTGTGTGCATCTTGGGGGATTATGGGTACACTCGTCAAGGTCTTACATGTTAATTCATTCAGCCATTTAGAAGTAAAATATAGCACACCAGAAAGAGTGGGGTTACAAATGACTTACTTTCCAGTTATTGATACAGGCTGCGTCTCAAAAAGGAGGGCAGACGGAAACATCTGGTTGCCTAAAAGCCACCCCATCTTTACCAATGAGCCCAACAGCTGATATTCGTTCATGGAATTTTGGGGAGGAGTGGTGCTTCACAGTCCTCATTTTGTTTGAATCTCAAAGACTCGGCATGTGCCAAATGAAATGATATACTGCAAACTAATGTCCTACTGCTTAAAATTAGCAAAGGGATATATTTTGCTTTTGTTCTTCTGCATTGTGGATGTGTGTGTTGTTGTGCATATGTGTGTGTTAATTCGTTGGTAACATCTAGAAATTTAGGTTAAAATTCTTATGCAAAGAAAAATCTATTAACCCTGAGCCAACTTTCCTCCCTAGCCTCATCCACCACAGTCAATCCCATTTTCCCAACCTACAGCACCAGCTCACTGTGTGATGCCCACGCTCCCACTAGCCTGACCTCTGCTCCCATTCCATCTTAAATTCTTTGTATTAGGGGCAAAACATATTTACTGTGTGAAGAATCAGTTCCCTAACCTCTGTGATAGATCCAGATCACAGAACTCCCATAGGGCTTCAATGTCCATCTCAACTCTCAGGTATCCAACTTAAAGTAGACCCAAGCTTCAGAGAATAAAACTGTGCATTCAGAGAGGGAAAACCAAAACTTAACGTTATGAGGTCAGGATACAGACAAGAAGGAAGTCTATGTTTTATTTTTTTACCAGATCCATCTCCCAGTTCCTATATAATGTTTCTTACACATTTATAATCCAATCTATAGAACCTATATAGTGTTAGATTAAATCATGCAACGTTAGAATATACCTGAATATACCTCTTGCAATCTGACTGTTGCAGGCATGTTAATTAAACAAGAACACCAAGACTTGTGGCTGCATCATGTCCCCACTGGTGCTGATATCACACCCCATGCTCACACTTTATGTATCGTATACTTCAGACAAGCTGACCTCTCAGCAGACCCCTTGGCCTGGGGAAGCTTCTGTGTGAGGAGCTGGTTCTGCCTGTGTAAGGCTCCCACGTTCTGCCCTTCAAGACCCCCCAAACGGCTCTTCCCATACAATGATCCTGACAACAGAATTAGACAGCTCTCCAGTCCCGTCTTTGTCTCCTGGCATCCGGAGTAAATGAAACATTCAGGTATGAGATGACTTGAAGACAGTTACAGTACAGAGTATTGTGGTAGGAAGTCATTTTGAACTACTCTAATTAATAAACCCCTACAAAGAGCAGAGGGACCAGGTGGCCGTCTTTACATGGAGCTGGCTCCAGACAAGGTAGGAACAGCTACTCTTTTTGAGCCGTCATGCCACCTGTTCACAGACTAGGACAACATCTCTGGGAGAGTCTCAGGGATGCGATCTTCCCACCCACACAGCAGTCACACCGATGTGCAGCCAAAACCAACAGAGGTTTCAGAACTTTCTTCTTGTTTAACCAGAGAGAGGGGTGATTCTTAAGTACCAAAAATTTTGGTTGCATCTCTACTTACGAAAGCCTAAACAGAATGTGGTGGACAGTGAGTTTTTGCTTAATGGGAATCTGTACTCTATTATTCAAACTGGGGGAAATTATGTTGTCCTAAAAACTACCATAACTGCATATAAAACAATAAGAAAAGAACTGTTTAATAGTTAAAATGAGATGAAACAATAATGATGGGTAGACATATAGAATATGATATATGAATGGGTTACTTTCTATATGTTCATCATGACTGCATTAATCATTTAATGCTACCAAGCTTCTAAAGCTTGGTTGTAAATTGGATGCCAGTGGGTAGGCCTCCCAGAACCCAGATGAGACACACATTGGGAAACATGAAGCTACGCCCTGGGGAACAGCTTGAGAGCCCTGCCCTGGTGACTTGTATACATTTAAATATGACCTCACTTTGAAATGACATCTAGTAATAGCAGCTGGATATCACCTGCAGGGGACTCTACAGCTTTCACTGTTCAGCCTCATGAGCTACTTCAACACACTTGCCTAATGTGCTGATGTAGCTTTTTAATTCAGAAAATTTAATTGGGGATATATAAAAAAAAGCAATTCAAGTCTTTCTAGAGAATATTCAGAGATGAAAGCACACCTGGGTAGTTTATGACTAAGACTTTGGATATCCCCCCCCCAAATTGCAGCACTCTAACAATAGACACCTACGCAACCATGATCATTGGGACACTTCATGACAACCAAGTTATGGAATCTGCCCAGGTGCTCATCAGTGGGTGAATGGAGAAAGATAATGAAGGATACTTATGGAATTTTCTTTTTCATCCAAAAGGAAGTGTGAAATTTTATCATTTGCAGGAAAATGGATGGAACTGAAGGTTATCATAGTAAGCAAAATAAATTGATAACACAAAACAGGCCCTGTATATTCTTCTGTCATGTGGAATCTGTGGGAGGAATGGACATAAAAGTAGAAGAGAGACTATTCAAGATGTGAAAAGGGAAAACTCCGGGGGAACTAGGGAAGGGTAATACAGAGAGAAAATGATTGCAGTACTTTATGTGCATAAAAATGCAAGAGCAAAACGCTTTACTCTGTACAACTGATGCATTCAAATCAAAAGAGAAACAGGAATCTGGATATCGGGATCAACCTCAGTTCAGCTCTGGTTCTATCTGGCAGCTCTGAAAAGGTTAATAGACTTCCCATTGCCTTGTTTCTTTAGAAAACTGGCAATGAGTGATTGTGTTCACTTAACAAAGTTATCATGAATACAGATGAAATGTCTGAAAAGCAAGCAGCCTGGTGGCCAGAGTAAGAAGGCAGTGGGGATCATCTTCATTGTTATCTTCATCACACCAGCTTCTCTATGTCACTGTGCAGCCATTCATTCTTTATCCTATTCTTCACCTAACCAAGGGAAGCAACCACCCACATTTTTCTTGGAAAAGTAGAGAATTTGCTTATCATCACCTCTCTAGTACTGGGTGACACCATCACGTTCCAGTCTCAGGCATCACTCTTCAGGAAGACTTGTGACACAGAAACTAGCCCCAGCCTTCATTCCTGAAGATGCTTTTACTTCCTTTACTAGATTCTGAGATTTCTGAGATTCTTCTCCTTAGATTACATGTCATATTCAGGAGTTTATTTCACACACCATGGCTGGTGCACAGTAGGCTCATTCTCTCTCTCTCTCTCTCTCTCTCTCTCTCTCTCTCTCTCTCTCTCTCTGTCTCTGTCTCTCTCCAATGCCGATCCAACTGGCTTTTTCTGTAGAGATAAAAGTTTGGTGGAAAAGCAAGGTTTTTCCCTCCCAATGGCATGTTCCCCATGTTTCTTTACAGGTGTGTAATGAGACCCTTTTCTCTTACTGCTACTTTATCACTAGTTTTCTGGCGAAGGCATTAATGAGTGTAACAAGTGACAAAAATTCTGGACATGGGCATCTCTCCTTGTCTCCAAGTCTCTCAGGGAAGGAGGCTGGTGTTGGCAACAGTCTTGGCTATGAAGAGAAGACACGAGTATTTTTAACAGGTTGTGTGGTTCTTGGGGAGTCATTTTTCAACTTAAAGAGGGCAGTTTCCCTGAGGTCATTCCAAAGTTTCTTTCAACTATAAAACCTTGAGGTGGTTAGGTTGTTGTGTGGTTGCTCAAGCAAGTAAAATTAAAAATGGTCAGTGAATTCATGAATCAGTAGCAGAATGAGCTAAGAAAAGCAATGTGGGATCTGAAAGAGTGATTTTCTAAAAGAAGCTCTGAGAACAGTCAAATAGAAAGTTTGTAAATTGAAATCACAGTGAATCAAACAGAATCTTTTTAGTATGACTTGGCAACAGACCACATTAAGCAGAAGAAAGAGCAGCACGCCTTCAAGACAGGCAGATGATTTACCAACTCTGATAATAAAGAAAAGCAAATTTTAATAAAATAATGAAAAGCCATTGGGCATGAGATGTGAAATTTATGCAAAACAGAAACACATGAAAGACCCAAAGTCCTGGCTAAAAGAATAGAACATGTTTAGGAAAGAATAACAGAAACTGTCTCAAATCTTGGAAATTCAAGTGTAATAAGTATCTAGAATACCAAATAGAACAATCAGAAAAGGACCTCTATGCATCATCACACAGTTAAACTACCAAATGTGCTAATGAAGGAAGAATATTAGAAGCACTGAGTGTCCACATAAAAATGGGAAATAAAACAAACCAGAGGAACATAAGAAATGACAGATCATGCTGAGGACTAGAATACATCCATGTGGTGATTTAGTAAACCACTGAGTTTCTCAGATGAGAAGAGTGAAAGAAAACCACAGCTTCCTCGGAACAATAAAAGAACACAGACAAATGACAAGCGTCAGTATGTAACTTTATCAATGATAATTCTCACTGTAAACAATCTTGATTCCCTAAATAAAGATGCAAACGGTACAAGTGGATTTAAAAACCAAGACCCAACAATTTCTGCCTGCAAGAAGCACATGTCACTACAGGAGAAATACACTAACTAAAAGGAGCAAGATAGAAAGTCCTACAAGTGAGTGGAACCTGAAAGAAAACAAGAATGGATACCATGTATCATTCTCATATCCAACAAAGCAGACTGCAACAAAATTCAGTAGGAAGAAATAAAGAAACTCATTACACCGTGAGAAGGAAACTAGTCCATCAAAGTGTAGCAAATATGTAATATGTATGCACCAAATTTCATAAGACAAATACTACTTGAAATAGAGGATGATATAGATCCAGATACACCAAAAGTAGATTTTAATGTAGCACTCCAATTAATGGAAGACAGATATCTCTCTCCCCTCTCTCTCTCTCTCTCTCTCTCTCTCTCTCTCTCTCTCTCTCTCTCTCTCACACACACACACACACACCACTAAAGAAATTAGAAATTTAAACTGTACCATAGATCAAATAGACAACATTCCAATGAATATTCCATTTAATAGCTGAAAATCCATTTATCTTTAGGAGCCTATTCAATAGAATATAAAATAGATTACATTTTAGCCATAAGTTCTTGGAAGACATTGCTGGCTGGTTAGAGGTTCTAGTCTGCCATAAGTCTAGCAGCTTTTCTCTAAGGTCAGCAATATGGAGCTTCCTCCCTCCAGTAAAGCTTCCTGCTTTCTGCCTGCTCATATCTGGAGAATGAACCTGGGTCTAGAGGACTGACTATATGAAAGCTGTCTCTAAACCAGAAGCCTGATTCATCTTTAGTTTGACCCTTGGCACAGGTGCCTGGTAAGAAGATTTGTGCTGGAAGCTCTGCTATAGGACCATACTGCCACATAGCAAGGCTTGTGAAAGGAGCAGGACGCTTAATGCAAATTAGAACTTGTCCCCAGGCTCCCCTATCCCATATCTTCCTTATACTCTGAATTAAAATTGAGCTGATTCACTGAAATCTGTCTCACGGAAGGTTGTCTCTGTTTGAGCTCATGGGTAGAGATACAAAGTTTACTTTGTGGCTCCTTCTGCCTCTTTCCCGTCTCCACCTGGTGGCCAACAAGAAGAGAGGGAAAGAGGACCCACACAATGATGCCCTTCAATGGAAGAAT
>NW_004949181.1:829664-842214 GCF_000317375.1 Microtus ochrogaster
TACTTCATGTTCTGGCTTTGTGGGAGCCTAGCCAGTTTGGATGTTCACCTTCCTAGACATGGACGGAGTGGGGAGGAACATGGACTTTCCACAGGGCAGGGAATCCTGACTGCTCTTTCGACTGGAGAGGGAGGGGGAGAGGAGTGGGGGAGGAGAAGAGGGGTGGGAGGAGGGGGAGGGAAATGGGAAACGGGAAGGAGGCGGAAATTTTTTTCAACAACTAAAAAAAAATTTAAAAAAAATTTCAATTAAAAAAAAGTTGAACAAAGCTTAAATAATACCTAATTTTATCAGAACACAATGAAGTAAAACTAAAAATTGACGATAAAATAAACTACAAAATGCACAAGCAAATAAGATTTAGTGATAATACATTTGAATTCTCTGTGAACAAAGGAAGGAATTTCAGAATTGGGTGATTAAAACTTATCAGAATCTAATAAAAAAGAAATAGCACTAATCAGAAACTGTGAGGCACAGCAAGAGTAACACTAAGATGTAACTAGCCAATCAGGTCAATGGAAGCTCAAAAGCCTCCACCTGTGGCTTGGGGTACAACAAGGGAGCACAGACTTTGCTTGGGCCCAGGAGTGGGAAATGAGTTCACTATGAGAAGCTGGAAACTCAGCTCTTACATATGGATACAGGATGAGACTTAGCATACAGCATGAACACTAGGAAGGGATGGCTGACATTAAGAAGGGGAACACTGTTAGGAGGGTGGGGGAGACAGAAGAGGTTAATGTAGGGATGCCTGTGGTCATGATACATGTGCAAAAATGTCATAATGCAGTCAGATACTTTATACAGTGAATACATATTTATAGCAAAAAAGGGAAAAGTAGAGCTCCCACTTGGAACCCAAATCTCCGGTCCTGTGCCAAACATTCTCCCTTAATGTTACTAATCCTCAAGATTTATGAATTTAATTAAATTTAGCTAATTAATTTAATTAAATTCTCATAGCTGGAACCTCCTGCTGACAGAACAGGTGTCATGAGGAAAATCAGATGTCTGATTTTCTAATTTTATTCTCCAGTATTCATACTTGATGATACGGCTTCAGTAAGTATGTACACACACTGAATGCATAGCTCTGCATATCCCTGCATGCAGCCCCTGCTCTCTGGCCTGTAACCACCAGCCTCAGTGTCTGACCATCCACTCCTGTCGTACCCACCATCGGAGCTCACACACTGTTCTCTCCTGACTCTTTGCCCCATCATACAGGCTGAGACACAGATCAGGGTTTCTGAAGTCTTCCCAGTAACAGCACCATTTCCCTCAAGAAATATGTGCATCATTTTGGGCATATGAGTGTGGAAAATAGGTAGATATTTCAAACATTTGCTGATAATAAATAATGAAGTCAATTTAAAAATAATCCTTTGGAATGCATGTTTACTACTTATTAAAGATTAAAGCAAATTTTCATGCTAATGAGAAGGATGTACTTTTTATTTTTAGCTAAAAATATATTGGGGCTGAATATTTTATACTTCAGAGCATCTTCAGTGTTTTTCAAATGAGATCAATATTGTGGTTTTATAGCTGTCAATGTTGGGGTTGCTGCTTAGTCTAAGCGCACACTACAAAATGGTAGGTTTGGAGTTGTTTCAGAAATAGTTGGAGCACTGGGAGGTGGTGGCACACACTTTTCATCCCAGCACTCAGGAGGTGGATCTCTGTGGGTTCAAGGCCAGTCTGGTCTACAAAGCTAGATCCAGGACCAGCTACAGCTATTACACAGAGAAACCCTGTCTCAAAAAACAAAGAACAAAACAACAACAACAACAACAACAAATAAGCAAAGCAGGAATAGTTCAAAATTGTGTCCTGATTAGTACCACACCAAAATTCACTTAGTATTTTTTTAAGTGAAACTGAAGTTTTAAATCCGTGTCACTTGGTAAGTTGGAACAGTCTTCTTTAACAAAAATAGCCTTTTCTTATTTATGTTGTGTGTGTGCCTGCAGTGCTGTATGTGTACCATGTGTGTGCATCACCCCATAAAGGTCAGAAGGGGGCATCCAATCCCCTGAAAGTAGAAGATGATGAGAACCAAGCTCAGGTGCTCTCCAAAAGCAACAAGTGTTCTTAACCATATTACAGAGCCAACTCTCCAGCCCTTCTCCTTGAACATTTAATCTAGGAGATTGACTTTTTTTTTTCAATTCAGTATAGTTTACAAACTCAACATTGTTTTTAGAATCAGTGTGAAAGGAAGAGGTTTTAAAACTGCAGATATTTCTAATGGTTAGTTGTAACTCTCACAATTACAACTTTGGGAAGGTTATGGTCAATTTTTAAATTATCAGTAGCTGTAGACATTTCTGAAGAACTATTTCTATACCATTCTTCCAAATATTAACTTTTGTAGTAAGCCCTTCAATCTTATCTTTGCACATAAATATGTTATGAATTCATTTTTGAAATAACATACTTAAAAGATTTCATTTATTTTTTCCAAACCTAACAAACAACACAGTTTCAAAAGTCATAAATCATTGTAAAAAAATAAGATCCAATTTCTATTCAATAAAAATTATAATAACTCTTATCTTTTATTTCAATGATATGTTTAAGCCTGAGACCCACCTTATTTCTGCATGCGATATAAGCTTTGGAAATCATACCCCAGATCTTTGCAGAGATTAGAAGACAGGTGGCTTAGGGGCAAGGCTTCTAAAGAAGTTACTTGTTTGGCTAGGATCACAAAGCCATCATCTCTCTCCAGTCATAAGTTTTTGGTGGTGAGAATGCTTCTCAACAGACTATGATGTGCATAAAGGTAATATGAGCAGGGCCATTAGCTCTAACTTGCATGTTCCAGCATCTAACTTTCATTTTCCAACATTGTCTGTACAGATACCAATACAATATTTCCGCCATACACCTTCATTAATTCATGAACAACTCACTTAAAAGGAAATATCTTCCCCTCTCGAATGCCTTTCCAAAGAGTGACAAAAACAATAATTCTCTACAGGAGGAGAAACAGATGGTTATGGTCCATTTTCAGTGTGAGGTACACTCAGAGTTCATCAAAGTTACAGATAAGGAGGCACTGGGCCCCAGCTCCTCTAGCTGGAAGCAGGTGCCTGCTTGTGTCAGAATTCTGAGGGCTGGAGAGCTGCAGGTGATCCACCATGTGACTGAAGCCACTATCAGAAAAGAGGACAGCCCCATGTCCAAATTATTCATTAAATAAGGCGTTAGTGTCTAAACCAAAGAGACGAGGTAACTGGGAATGCGGCAAGTCCCAGACTGTGGAGATAAAGATGGAGATTTCTCAAGAAGTAGGGATGTTGAAAACTATCTTTCACCAAACCTGCATGCCGCCCTTTTCTACTCTGTCATCACTTTCTGCACAAAGCCATTTTTCACTAGTTGTTTGGATTTGTTACTGTCTTACTTCCCACACTCACTCCATTTAGATGGCAGATTTTTGACAAAGGAGCCAAATATACACAAAGGGGATTGGGTAATTTGTCCAATTACACAAAATAAAAATAAAATAAATGATGCTGGGAAAACTGGTTGCTTTCATGCAGAAGGATGAATTTAGACTGATGTCTCTCACCAGCTGCAAAAATCAATGCAAAATATATTACAGATGCACATGTGAGACCGGAAACTGAAACTACCGGAAGAAAACGGAAATGGTTCTGAGCAGAGGCATAGTGTGGGATTTATTGGTTATAAGCAGGGGCAAAGCCAGATATGGACAAAAAGACTTTAAAACCTCCACATAGAGAAGAACATGAGCAACAGAGAAAAGTAACAGCCCACAGAATAGGAAATATTTGTAAACTATAGGTAGGTCCACTAAAAGGTTAATATCCAGAACATAAAAGGACTGTAGTTCTAAAGTAAAAATCAAGAGATTAAAAAATATAAATCTGATTTTAAAATGGACTAAAGATCGCACAGACATTTCCCAAAACAGAATGCATGAGTGGCCAACAGATATGTGGGGAAAATGTCCAATTTCACTAATCATTTAGGGGAATTCAAAGCAAGACCGCAAATGCACACACACACACAAACACACACACACACACACACACACACACACACACAATCAGAGTGGCAATTACAAAGAAGACAAACAACAAATCCTGGCATGGATGGAGAGAAAGAGAAATTATTTTAAAAATATTTATATACTTTTACTTTATGTGTATGGTTATTTTGCCCACATGTGTGTACGTGCACCATGTGTGTGCGGTGCCTATGGAGGCCCGAGGAGCACATTAGATCTCCTGAAACTGGAGTTACAAGTGGCTGTGAGCTACTAGGTAAGTACTAGTTCCTTTGCAAGAGTGGTAAGTGCTCTTAACTGCTGAGCCATCTCTCATGGAGCCTCATGGAGATATGGATTCTGAAATGCCTTCCCTTGTTAAGTAGGGAGAGTCTTTTTAAGTCTTGAGAGCAGGAAGGCAGGGTTTTCTCCTTGTATACAGAGACTGATCACTCCTGTTCCATCAATGGAAGTAACTTCAGTGCAGTGGGGCCACGTGGACACAACTCCCCACTGTCTCCTGGTCCTCAAGCAACCGACACTAAAGTTTGCTTGGAATAAGGGAGTTGTAGTTTCTTTTAGAGTTTTGTTGCTGTTGTTTGTTTGTTTGCAACTGAATTGAAATTCTATAACTTATTTCTTGGCATTCTTATGAATTAAGTTTGTTCTCTACTCGTCGGGAAAAATCTTTCCTTCTAAACTAAAATTTAACAAATGGAAATTAAATGAGTTTGTGCCTTTCACAAACATTTGATTCTCCAAATACTACTTCACCCTCACCTCCCAAAAATGTTCACATTCATCCAAGAATGAACACTAAAGGAAGTTCTGCCCATAGTAGGATGAGCCACAGTCCTGAGAGGCCCTGTCCTCTTGTTCCCTCATGCACTGGCTAGGTGAGATTGCATCTGCTCATTTCCTTCTGATATTAAGTACGGTGTGGGCCAAATGGCGAGTCCCTGGAGAAAATAAAATGTTTAGCTTCACTTTGTTGGAGGGAATGCGCAAATTGGTGTCATCTGAAAATAATCAGAAATCAACAGTAACGACCTAAGAGTTAGCTCTCCAGGTGGCCACCTATCCACCGTCCTTCTTGAGCCTCTAGTTTTGTGGAGCCATGGCCCAGCAGACTCTGACTCTCCTGGTCCACTGTGAATGAGAGCAGTGGACTTGTGTGAATGAACAGCCCTGGGCTCAGAATGACTGGGCAAATGATGCACCATGTTGGAATTATTCTAATTGATTCCCCATACATTGTCCCATGTGGTGTATTTCTGTGTTAAGGAAGGGCTTGGGTCCTCTGTGTTCATTTGTGATCAAATTGGATTCATTTTTCCTCACATTTAGTTGTATAAACTTTATACTAAACCTCACAGCAATATATCTAGATGAATGACAGAAAACAGAACTCTATCAGATGTGGGCAATCTCCATTTTTTCTTTCTTGCTTTGGAAACAAAACCAAACAAAAAAAGGTAAACATTTTTCTTACAAAGCACAGGTTGGGAGTGTATTTGCTTTATTTGTCTTGTTAAATTCACATCGTCAACAAATAGTTGCTGGGTATCCACTGTGCAGCAGTCACGGCTTGGGTCATGGTAAGACATAAAGCATCCTTCTTGCTTCATAGAAAGGTCTAAGGAAAAGCACACATTTTCAGCTTGCTAGCCTCCTATTTCTAAATTTTGGAAGATATTGGATAATGAAAACTGGGACTCTGAAACCCTCCCCCATCATATAGAAGACAAAAAATTTGTTATGTGTTCCCTTCATTAACCAGTACTTCTATCTGCCTGGTTAAACAGTATGGTGGTGCTTGAGTTTTATATTATAGCCATCACAAACAGAAAAAGAGCTGGGAGTCCCAGAGAAGAGGTAAGCTTGTGCTGTTGTGGCATAAGAGGAGGCACCATGGGTAGGGAGGCAGTGTTGATGATGCTGGGTCTGGTACTCATAACTGAGGGCTGTTTCTGGCAAGATTAGACCAGAGAACTGAGGTATAAGACAAGAATGGGTCCAGGTCCTGGGTCCATCTGAGAAGTATGGTACAAAATGATGGCTGTCTCTAGGTAGAATATACTGATGCAAAACATGACTCTCACCTCAAAAGAGATAGGAGAGAGACAGTTTATTCTGGAGCCAAATATAATGGAGCCTGGGGAACACAGATTCAGGTTACCCCAAATTTGATATTCTTAAATGGAAGTAGTTTCATGAAGTTTCTATAGAAACAGAAGAAAAAAGTCATAAATTAAAACACACACCTTTCAAACACATTAGAGGGAACATCAGAGGTGTGGGTCACAGCCAAGGGGTGAAATCTCTGCTATAGACCTCCAATGGTTTCTAATGATAGTCTTAGCTTTGGGGTTGGTGGAGCTAGTGATCCTCTCAGGGAACACCTTCCCAAAGGTTTTCATCTGTCAGTCACAGAACATGAGGTCCCATAAGAGGTGGGCAAGGATTCTTCATGACAAATTGTAGCTTGATTCTAAATCTACAACATTTCGACCCTTCTACCATGGCTGAAATTTTGATCAGTTACTCTGCTTCCCAGAGGTTTCTGTTTGAAGGCACAACTGTTTGTTAGGAACATTCACTCAGTAAACCAGAGAGAAGTCAAAACAAAAAGAGTCTACTCATGCAGGATTCTGCAATGGCAATAGCACCCGTCTCTGGGCAGGTAGGATATTGATGTTAATAAACAGAAGAAGCACTGGGGCTTAAAGCTCTAGAGCCACTGTGACTGACAGTCTTCCAGGGATGAGAAATAGTTATCTATTCATTGAGCACCAGTCGTTGTGCCAGTCATTGATAAGGCATTGTTAGTATAAGAGCAAAGTGATTTGGCAAGGGCTTTGAAGGAAAGAGAGGATCTAACATGAGTCCTGAATTACAAGGTCAAGCCAGCCCTGCAAAGCTCTATGGCACAGTGGAATCATAATTGCAGCGAGAAGATACTCCATTGTACCTAAAGCAGAGCAAGAATGCCTGAGTGTCTGGGATATAGGAAAAAGAGAGGGAAACAGAGCCAGTGGGGCTTTTATACTTGTTAGTCATATTTCTGTGCCTAGTACAAAATGTCTGAGATAATGTCATTGATGTAAAGAGCAGATTCATTTTGCCTCATAGTTTTGGAGAGAGAAATGTCAGTATATGATTTATTAACCCAATGGTTTCAGATCTATGGTGAGCATTGTGGGAATGTTGGAGATGGCCAAATCATCTCATACAGGATGAAATGGAGGTCATGGAGTCCCACAGCTCTCTTCAAGGGCATGATGCCAATTGTTAGTATCCAGACACACCTTGCAAATGGGCCCTTTAAGAGACAAGTTTGGCCCACTCCTAATCTCTCTCTTCCCACAGAGGCAAGTGGGTCTTAGCCTCTCTCTACCCCGCCCGTCTCTCAATCTATCTCTATCTCTTTCCCTTCCCTTCCCTCCCCCTACCTTCCCATTACCTCTTCTCAATAAAACTCCACACTCAAGCTCTCTCTGCATGGCGTATTCTGTCACCCGCCGTGGTCCCCACTCACAATGGTACTTGCCAGGATCCCACTTATACTGTATCTTGACACCAATGACCTCAAAGTCTCCCACTGGGCTTGACCTCTGTAAGGTTCTACCTCTGCATCACTCTAAGGATCAAGCCTTTAATACATGGGCCTTTGGAAGACATAATTCCCTACAAGCTAGAGTGAAATATGACAGATGGTGGAGAATTAGACACGGGGTTGATGAGGTAATAATGGCCCAGGCATTATTTGCCCAATAAGTAAAGTTTAAACATTAGTAACTAACAGTAGTTGTCATTGTTTTTGAGCAAAAAATTATTTCATTTAGAAACTGCAAATGCCCCTGAGGAATATTCTCTCTAATAGCCTGGGAGACACAGCAAAATGAATGCAGCATTTGGAGATATTAATATTTTGGAAAACACATGGACCGATCTAATGGTTCTGTTTCAGCACTTTTCTAGTGAGTTCTTATACCTTTCCTACTTATGAGCCCAAAGCAGATGATACTGTACAATTTGGAAGACAAGAAAAATGAGAAACTATCTAAAAACCATAAGGAAAATAAGAAACATATATAGAGACAATTGTCAATATAGTGCAGAGTGAGTGGTAAAGTGAGATGGATATTTTGTGAGCTGACCCCCCTAAAGGACAGAGAAGCAGCCTAAGTACCCCTCAGATGATGAATGAATGCAGGTGCTATGTGGAATACTAGTTCTAAAGATTATATGTGGAATACTAATAGTGGAATACTCTTCAGTCACTAAAACAGATAATCCCACCATTCAGGACAACATGGGATATAACTATAGGACATTATATTAAGTGAAATAAACCAGATACAGAAAGACAAATGCTGTGTGATGTCACTTAAATATGAAGTCTAAACAAACAAACAAAAAAGATCTCATTGAAACATAAGGTAAAAAGGAGTGAAGAGATGGCTCACCTCTTCCAGTGAACCAGTGTTTAGTTCTCAGCACCTATATGGCCTTTCATAACCACCGATAACCAGTTCAAGTGTATTTGATTTCCACTTCTTGCCTCCTCTGGCATGCACGTGGTATACAGAAATACATTTAAACACTTATATACTTAAAACAAACAAACAAATTGATGTGAGATTCTCCTCTGTATGCAGTGAGTATGTTTTATTACCATTGATTGATAAAGAAGATGTTTAGGCCAATGGCTTAGCAGAATAAAGCCAGGCAGGAAAACTGAGCAGATGTATAGAGAGAGCAGGTAGAGTCAAAGAGACATCATGTAGCTGCTGAAGGAGAAAGATGCCCACAGGAACCTTAGCTTACTAGTAGGCCACAAACATGTGATGATACACAGATTGATAGAAATGGGTTAATTCAAGATGTAAGAGCTAGCTAGACATATGCCTAAATCATTGGCTCAAAAGTATTGTAATTAACATAGTTTCTGTGTGATTATTCAGGTCTGAGTAGTTGGAAAACGAACAAGCAATTTCCATCTACAAAATGGCATCCAAACATGGGGCAACTACAACAACATGAAAGATGAGAGAGCTTGGAAAGGAATTCTAGACCCAAAGAACAGAGTTAAGCACAACTTCTTGGTAGCAACATATTTTCAGTTAGCCTCTGTTTGCTGGTCGCAAGCAGAGACACAAGTTCTTTAAGAAGGCTTCCTGGTTTGTACTGGCAGCACGGTCCTGCTACAGAACACTTAAATGGGATTTGTGAGCAGAGTGCTACAAGTTACCTAATGGCAGCATAAACTGGCTGTGTCCCTGAAGCTGGGGCAGTGAGCCTAGCTTGCAGAGCCAGTGAACATACCTCCACCATGTTGGACTGTGTGAAACAAACTGGCAGGGTTGCAGAGTTTGTCCTAGCCATGACCTCTTAACATTTTTTTTTAAAAAGTGCTCCTAGTCAGAAAATGATTACAGATACACAATAAAAACAGATTTAGATAAAAAGACCTCTGAATGCACAAAGTCTTTGAATAGAGAAGTAAAAGAGTATTGACAGTTATAAAAAGAAGTAAAGTCTTTGAAGAGATAAAACAAGTAATATAAAAGTACAGATAGTCATAGATTAAAGGAGTAAAGAAAAATAAGACACATAAAGATGGAAAGTATAGAGAGAGTCTGGATTCTGCATATTACTGTGTTTTCTTTGATTTTTTTTTTGACTGAAGAAAGACATTTGTTTCTAGGGATTGCTAATATAAAGGTATCTTGGCTTCAAAATTTGAGTCTAAGAATATGTTGCTTTAGAAAAGAGATTCTGCCTTTATTTCCACAGAAGATGAGAACCTGTGGGTTCCTTACAGGTTAATGTGGTTTGATGGAACAAACCCCACTGGAAAGGTCTCCATGAATCCTAAAAGTATTTCAACCAATAAACAGCAGAAAGCAGTTTGAAGAAAACAATGTCCCAATTCCCAAAATGACTATTTATAAGTGTTCATTTTAATTTAAAGGGGGTTGATTGTAAGTGATTAATGGCCACAGTCAAGTTAAAAACGATTAAGGGGAATATGATACAGAGATGAATGCATTGCATTGGTATGGAGCTTGCTCTATTGATACAAATTTAAGGTCAACTTTGTTACACTATGTATTTCTGTTCTTGTTTAAGGTATTGTGTTGTGCACGTCATTTAAAAACTGTAATGTATAGTTAATAAATACAGATTAATAGATAGTCATCTATAATAGTCAAACTTTTAAACATATTGGTTACGTTTTCTAGATATATAGAGATGTATTTCAGTTAGATAGATAATCTTCAGCACTTCAAAGACCTACAGAAAATGGCATTTAAAATGTTTTAAGAACTTGGACTTTTCTCGACAGTGAGAAATGTCTGCTTCTGGCAGTACCAATTACTTCATAGAGGTGGATGGGCATTTAAGAAACTTGTTATGTAATTTGCCTTCAATGTGGCAAGGCTAGCCATTTGAGCAAGAAACTGCTCTTGCCTGAACTGCTTGATGATATGCTATGTGAACTGGACATGCAGGACTCACAAAAACATGAATGTTGAACATTTCAAAAGATGGGATGATCCTCCGGGGTCCCTACTTCACAGAAGAAACTGCCAGACATTCTGTAGGACAGAAGAAAGTGACTGACAAACTTCCAATATAGGCAGAACAGATCTTCAAATTTCCTGCTTCACAGAAAAATCTACTGGGTACTATGGGCCTATAGGCTGTTTCCCATCCTTATCTCCTGGCTTCTCCTGCATACTGAGATTCCTCTTCCTCTTTCTTTTTTCCCCCATAAATCCTGCCTATACCTCCTTCCTAGATATTGTCTGTTCAGCTTTTTGTTACATCAATGACAACAAATACATGTTTATAAAGTATACAAATATCCCATAACAATAGCCCAAAGACAGAAACAGACTAGATGTTCATCAACAAGTCAGTGGATAAAAAAATATGCTATATATCCACAATGGAGCTTTCTTAAGCCATACAGACAGATGAACAAAAAGACATCATCTACAAAGAAAGGATAGAAATTGGATATTATTACCTAAAACAAAAAGGCTGACTCAGAAGAACAAACAGCTCATGTTCCTCTCATACACAGAAACTTTCCTTAAAGACATAAAACTACCAAGATGGTATCTTAGTTACTTTCCTACTGCTGTGACAAAGCACCAAGACCAAGGCAACTTATGAAAAAAAGCATTGAATGAGGGCTCACAGTTCCAGAGGCTTTGAATTATGGCCATTGTGGTGGGGAGTATGGCAATAGGCAGGCAGGGTGCTGGAGCTTTTATCTTAGGCACAAGTATGAGTTGGTGAACAATGACTAGGAAAGGTGTAGACTTCAGAAATCTCAAAGCATGCCCCCAGTGACAAACCTCCTCCAATAAGACCATGTCTCTTAATCCTTCCCAAACAGCCGACCAACTAGGAACCAAAAATTTACATATATGAGCCTATGGGGTCCATTCTCCTTCAAGCTACCAGACAGATACCTGGGAATAGGAAAGAGAACATAGAAGGTTGGGGTTCAGGATGTAGGGTAACAAAGAGTGACAGTAAAGAATTCAAAGTGATGAAAGAGCATTATGTGCGAATCTGGAAACTTCACCATAAAAATAATTATTTTGTGCAACGAATCTACTCTAAATACTTTAACACAACACAGTCCTGGCCTTTCTGCACTCAAAAGCTTCTAGAGTCAGGTAGGATCAACACATGCATACACACACACACGCACACACACACACGCACACACACACACACACACACATGAATGGATATCACATATGACAGAGTGTACTGTTGTACCTGTGGCCTACAGATGCCTGTTTTGTGTCCATACTGAGGCAATTTTTTGTTCTAATTTCCCTTTCACCTTCTCTTTTCCCACCTCCATGTGCTCCCTTTCTACATCCAGTAGTCTCCCTTCTGCTTTCATGTCTCACACACTCACATGTTTACACTCACATGTCTATGAGAGACAGAGACACAGAGTCAAATACATATACTCCCAAATACATACTGTAGATTCTACATATAATATTTGCCCTTTTTTGTTTTTATTCTCTTCACTTGATCTCTCCATATCATAGCAATTTCTGCTGGAAGACGAGTGATTGAAAAATCAGGCTCTGTTAGCAATTAGTCTGAATGGTGTATCACATGATTGGTTGACTGATAGGTAATTGCAGTTCTGGATGTAGAATTTAATCACAATATTTGAAGTGAATAGTTGAAGGGCTCATTCTGAGAGGAGGATGTAGAATGTTCTAAGCACCCCCATGATTCTCATCTAGCACTGAACGGTAAGGCTGGGAAGCAAGGTAGCCAACTGAGTTGCCATGGCTTGAGAAGGATACACCTTCTCCTTCACCATTTTGTTCTGTTCTTGTTACCTGCTAAATTGTAAGGTAAACTGTAAGGATTGATAGGTTAGTCGGGAATAAACTTATCCTGGAGAGCCTGTATTTGGCAGGAAAGATGAATGTTGAATGAATAATACTTTTATAAAATTGACTTTTTATATAT
>NW_004949181.1:843254-843890 GCF_000317375.1 Microtus ochrogaster
GGTTAACTCATCATGGTCTTGACCTCTTTGCTCATATTTTAATTCCTCTCACTCTTCAACTGAACTTTGGGAGCTCAGTTCAGTGCTCCAATGTGGGTCTCTGCCTCTGTTTCCATCAGTTGCAGGATGAAGGTTCTATGGTGATATTTAAGATAATCATCAGTCTGACAAGTGAAGATCAAGCCCCCTCTCTTCTAATGCCTAGCATCTTAGGCAGGGTCATCTTGGTGGATTCCTGGGAATTTCTCTAGATTCAGGTTTCTGCTAACCCTATAATGGCTCCCTCCATCAAAATATCTCTTTCCTTGCTCTCGCCTCTGTCTTTCCTTCATCTCAACTATCCCATTCCCTCAAGTTCTCCTCACCCCTCCTCTTCTCCCCTCCTCTTCTCCTTCTACCCTTCCTTCTCCTTCCCACCCCCATGCTCCCAATTTTGTCAGGTGATCTTGTCTGTTTCCAATTTCCAGGTGGGTCCATATATGTTTTTCTTTGAGTTCACCTTATTACTTAGCTTCTCTAGGATCATGAACTATAGGGTCAATGTCCTTTGTTTATAGCTAGATCCACTTATGAGTGTATACATAACATATTCATCTTTTTGGGTCTGGAGTTTCTCACTCAGGATAGTGTTTTCTA
>NW_004949181.1:845260-878151 GCF_000317375.1 Microtus ochrogaster
CATAGGTGTATGGATTAATATCCAGGTTTTCAGTTCAATTCCATTGGTCAACCTCTCTGTTTTTATGCCAATACCAAGTTGTTTTTATTACTGTAGTTCTGTAATAGAGCTTGATGTCAGGGATGGTGATGCCTCCAAAAGTTCCTTTATTGTACAGGATTGTTTTTGGATATTCTTGGTTTTTTTGTTTTTCAGGGTCCTGAAAGCACCCAGTCCCAAGCAGGGATGGTGCTCGAGACTACGCGGCAGATCTCCATGTGGCAGCAGGTGAGACTTGCTGCGGGATCCTGGTGGCAGCAGACAGATGAATAGGCACATCATACAGAATGGAGTTGGATACTTATTTAGTAGCTATGGAAGGGAGGGGAGAAGGGGAGAAGATAAGAGAGAAAGAGACAGACAGACAGACAGAGAGAAAGAGAAGGGGGAAGGGGAGAAATGGGGAGAGGAAGAAGCTGCCTCTTAGAGAGAGAGAGAGATGGAAAGAAGAGAGAGAAGCTAAGGCTGCAAGCAGGGAAAAAGTTGACGTGGCTTGTCTCTTAAAGAGACAGAACATTACACCGGGGTTTTGTCCCACTGTGGAGGTCCTAGAGAGTGGGGCATCCCACTGTGTGGCTGTTTACTTACCTCTTAATTCCCCTCAGTATTGGAACAAGCTGTGTTTCAGAGTTCCACCCAGGTTGCACAAGGATAGGCTGGTTTGGGGATGGTGTGTGGCTAGTAGTTTGGATGGCCACCGGATGGATATGGGTTTTAGGGGAAGCCTAGCTGCAGGAAACTCCCTGCTGGCTGGCTAGAAAAGCCAAGGGAGTTGGGAGAGGGGCCCCGGGTTTTGTCCTACTCTGGAGATCCCAGAGAGTAGGGCTTCCTGCCATGTGGTTGTTCACTCACCTCTTAAGTCCCCTTGTATTAAATACCCTTAAGTATTGGAACAAGCTGAGTTTCAGAGTTCCACTGAGGGTGCAGAATGATAGGTGGCTTTAAAATATTTTTTATTAATTAAAATTTTTCATTTGTTTTACATACCAGCCACAGTTTACCCTCTCTCCTCTCCTGATGAGGATTCTTCTCTGTATGCTGTGAATGTGTTTTATTATCATTAGTTAATAAAGAAGCTGCTTTGGTCTATGGCAGGCCAGAATAAAGCCAGGTAGGAATCTTAGACAGAAATATACATGGAGAGTAGGCAGAGTCAAAGAGATGCCATGTAGCTGCTGAAGGAAAAAGATGCCCAGAACCTTTTTGGTAAGCCACAGCCTCGTGATGATAACAGAGACTAATAGAAATGAAGTAATTGAGGATGTAAGAGCTAGCTAGGAATATGCCTAAGGCATTGGCCAAACAGTGTAGCAATTAATATAGTTTCTGTGTGATTATTCTGGTCAGGGCATCTGGCAAACAAAGGAACAGTCTCCAATTACACTCTCCCCCCCTCATGTCCCCTGGACCCTCACCATTTCTCCTCTATTTCTGTTTAGAAAAGGGAAGGCCTCCCACGGATGTCAACAAAGCACAGCATATCAAGTAAAGGTAGAAACAAGCTCCTCTCTTTGTATTAAGGCTGGGCAAGGCAACCCAATATAGGTTCCCGAAAGCCAGCTCAAATTTTAGGAACAGGCTCTAATCCCACTGCTATGAGTCCCACAAATAGACCAAACCACACAACTGTCACACATATGTAGTGGGCCTAGGTGAGTCAATGCAGGCTCCCTAGCTGTTGGTCTAGAGTCTATGAGCTCCTATGAGCACAGATTAGTTGTTTCTGTGGATTCCCTTGCGATGACCTTGACTCTCCCTGGCTCTTACAATATTTCCTCCCTCTCTTTATCAGGATTCCCAGAGCTCGGCCCAGTGCTTGGCTATGGATCTCTGCATTTGTTTCCATCAGTTACTGGATAAAGGTTCTGTGACGACAATTAGGATGATCACCAATCTGATTACAGGAGATGGTCAGTTTAGGCATGTTCTCCACTATTGCTAGGAGTCTTAGCTGGAGTCATTCTTGTAAATTGCTGGGAATTTCTCTGGCACCAGGTTTCTCCCTGATGCCAAAATACCCCCTTACAAGACATCTCCGTCATTATTCTCCTCTGTCCTGTCCCCAGCCCACTCAACCAATCCCTCATGTTCCCATCTCTCTCTTCAGGGTATCTCTTCTACTTTGCCTTCCCAGATAAATCCACTTGAGAACTAAGACTACCTTCTAAAGAAGCCTCTTGGGTGGGACTCACTGTTTGCCACATGGATATGTTGGAACTTTGAAAATAGGACCCCTGGGGCTGAAGAGGTGGCTTGATAGTTAAGAACACTGGGTACTTTAGCAGAAGACCTGGGTTTGGTTCTTAACACCCACATGGCAGTACACCGCTACCTGTAACTCCGGATCCTGAATATCTAATACCTTCCTCTGGCCTCCAAGGCCATCAAGGACGTACATGGTACAGGTATACACACACATAGCCCAAACACTCCTTGCACATAAAATAAAAGTAAATAAACCCTTCAATAAAGAGGACATCTTGAAAGGAAATCATGTATGATGAAAATTACAAAGTAAAAAATTCCAATCTGAAAACATGTCACTGCAGAATGATCCTTATTGTGTGGTATCTTAGAAAGGTAAGGCCATGGAGGCTATGAAAAGATTAGTAGAGGGCAGGGTGTGAGGCTTAGGGTGGAGGAACTGATAGAACGCAGAGATGCTTTTAGAGTGGTAAATATTTTTCTGAATGATGCTATAATAGAGGTTAGATGTCACCCTATATTTGTCAAAACCCATAGAAAACACAATCCCCATGTGGATCCTAATGCAAACTGTGAACTTCAGGTGATAATGATGTGTCAGTGTTGGTTTATCAACTACAACAAATACATCACTAGGTGTGGAATGCGAATAATGGGCGTTTTATGTGGTTAAGACTATACTTTCTTACCAATTTTACTGTGAATCTAAAACTGCTCTTAAAAATAGAGTTTATTGATTTTAAGGGTATGAGCCACAGAATTAGTTTAACCCAAATCCAATGACAACAGTTGGGTTAGTCTAGAGGGTGTGATGTTTCTGTTATCTCCATCTTTCCCCATAGCCTGGAACCATAGACAAGAGAAGAAGAAGCTGAAACCAGTGTCTGTGTACAGAAGTGAAGGGACTAAATAGCATCTTAGCTTTGCCTTAAATTTGGCTTGTTGGGGTTTTTCTTCTCTCTTTCAGTGATGTAATGTTCTGTGTCAGAGACCAGCTTTGACAAAAATAGCACTTACCAAGGTAGGGGCATGGATATTAGAAAAAAAGTAAAGATAACAAAGACACAAAGGAAAATAATAAAACAGAAAACACAGGATGGTGCTGGGAGAGCGTTCCAGTGAATACTGAAATTGCTCGTGTTTAATTTTCATTTGCTTAGAATACCCCTGACCCCAAAAGGTAAGAGTAAGATAAAACAAAAACAAAAACAAAAAATGGATTAGCATTATACAAGGAAATGAAAGACCAGTTGAAGGTTGCAGGCTACATTCTTAAACATTCTGTTGCTAGAACAAGACAAGTAATCTCACATTCTAAACCAAAACATTCTGTAGGCAACCCACTCCCTAGGTGAAATCCATTGTTATCTCCCTGAAGGAGTAGAAACTTAGTTGGATCCTTAGACTTTTGTTTGAGGTAGAAACAGCTACTTCTCTATGCCTGAAATACAAGGTCTGGATATTAGCCACACCTGTTGACAATAACATTGAAAGAGCAGAACTCTCTGGTCTGAATATAGGTGGGTCCTTTGTTTGAGGTGCAAACAGACAATAACCTTGAAGAAATAGAAGTAAGTTTTAACTCTCTGACCTTTGGTAAGGGTTGAATGACAACAACTCTGAGCAAGTTGAAATTCTCTGACCTTCAGACAAGGTGAAAATAGGCTCACAATTTTGGGCCTTCACAGTTCCCTCACCTATTTATGCTATCAGAGACTCCTTGCATCAGTTTCTGCTTTTGTAGAGCAAAGAGCATTATGGTTTGACTACGAAATGTCTCTGTGAAAGGCTTATGTGTTGACTGTTGTTTTCCAACTGGTATATACAATCAAAAAAGTGATTGACTCTTGAGGCCACTAACTTCATCAGCAGCTAGATACTGAAGGGGTTATTAGAAGGTAGGAGCTGACTAGAGAAAGTGAGTCATCTGATGTGCCTGTAAGAAATGCTAAATATTATTCTTTCTGTCAAATACTGTAAAAGTTTTGTTTATGACAAATAATTCAAGTCTTTTTAACCTCAGCACCTGTGAGACTCTTCTGTAAATCTTTTTGTTTTCCCAACCTTGAAAACCCTTTATGCAAATGTTTTACTATGCCCATCCTGTAAAACTTTGTTTACATAAAGGTTCCCCTGCATTTTCAGGACTCCAGGGACTTCTGGGACCAGTCTTTTCCTTTTTGCCTTTGTTTCTTTTGCACCAATTCTTTTAAAACTAGCCAATCATGAAGGATTGTGAGGTTGGATCCGAACCAATGGGAGAAAGATGCAGTAGCTACCTACATTAGAATAAAAACCCAAGTGACCTTCCTGTCTCTTTGTGCTGGCCAATCAGGTGTGGTTGATTGTAAAAACCATTGCCTTGCCAAGGTGCTTTTGCTTTGTGCATAGGTTTCTTTGCAAGACAAGGTGATTAATCTTTGTTCCTAACTTATATTTGAAAGGTATGGGTCGCTCAGACCTCTTCTTGTGTCACCGTCTACCTGCCTACCACCAAGTGAGTGGTTTAACTCCAACACATGCTTCGTAGACTGAAGTACTGCCTCAGACCCTGAACAAACTAGCTGATTATAGACTGGAATTACAAGCCCAAATAAGCCTTCTTCCCTGAAGTTGTTTTCTCAAGTACTTTGTTACCGAGACAAAAAAAAGAAATATATAACACAGAAAGTAAACTAGATAGAACTCTAGGGGAATGTTTTAAATCTCAAACATTAGTTTGAATCTTGGAATAACTTTTGAGTAAAGAACAGCTCACAATCCAGAGATATCCTGAGTTCTGCAGCATCTGGAGTTTTCATCATCCAGAGTTCTCAGTAAGGCCCACAGCACCAGCCTGTAAGGGATCCAACCATCCCGCTTCCACCCCCATCCAAGACTAAGGCGTATTTCCCGAGTAACAAGCTTTCTAAGCCAGCTACAGCTTTCTTTTGATTACCTTTCCTCTGTATGATGTTTATGTTCCATTACTTTAAGCTTCCTTTTTTTTCCCACTCTGGATCTCCAACTTATCTTTAGGGTATGGAACATGATGCTTTTAAATCAAACAGATGTTTTTTCTTATGGTGGGGAAAATGTAGCATTTTATGCTAAAGATAAATTCTAACAGCTTTAATTGGTTGGGGGAGATGGAGTATAAAATTTTATATACCTCAAAGTGAGGAAGAGACCTAAAAGGCAATGATAGTCTCACGGTCCTCACTTTGGGGCTGACATGGAAGAGTCACTTTTCTCTCTATCCACCGCCCAAAATAGGTCAGGATTTCCTATTCTTCTTGAACATTACCAGCTTGGCTGCTTGCCCATTATTTCCTGGCAACCATCACCTTTTCATTGTTGAATTATTTCTAGAAGTTTCATGGCAAAAATAATTTACCAATATTTGGGAACAATGGTTATGGCTTATGTTGTTGACAAAGCATAGCCCCTGGTCATGTTTAGATAGGTATTTAATGCTAAAAGTGTTCATTTGAGAGGGTCTAGCTGCTGTGTTCCTCTGGACCAGTGTCAGTCTGCCACAGATAGAGGAAGCGGTGCCGAGAGGAGGGGTGCAATGAATACACTTTAGGCGCAGAGAGGGTGGCTTCTTTGCAGGTGTGAGGGAGCAGGTCACAACAGGAGGAAAACTTGTGTCACACAGGTTTCATCTTCAAGTCCCATGATGAGGTCTGATGAGCTTGCTCTGGTACTGAAAGCAAGATTTCCATCATCCCGTCTCCTAGACCAACAACCTACAGCTGCGGTAGGATGTCCTGTGGACCCAATTACTCCTTTTCAAGTTGCCTCACTCGCTTTGTACCTCTGCGGGTAAACGCTAATGAGAAACATCCTTTCTCAAGGCCAAAGGATGGCAGCTCTGAGCTGTAAAGTGCCCCAGTCCCCTCCTTCTCAGGCTGCAGAGCTGAGCCCTGGTTGTTCTAAGTATCAGGCCCCTCTCAGCTAAAAGTGCAGAGATTTACAGGGGGTAGAATCCTGTTTGCTTAAAGCTTTGTACTTTTAGTATGGACTTAAACATTATAGCTGTGGGAATGGGAACGCAGCCTCTTTGGGAACAGTTTGGCACATATATAATATATATGTATGTATATATTGTATGTATAATCCTAACTAGCACTGGGAGGTAGAGATAGGAGGATCAATTTCAAGAGTTTAAGATCAGCCTTTAATGCATAAAAAGTACAAGGCCAGCTCCAGCCTCAAACATTTTCTTTTGTTTGTGAGTGAAATGTGCAGTTACTATGTTAATGAGTAATGTTACACCTACATGTTTATCTCTGAGGAATGAAAACTTAGGTTTATATAAAATCTATATGCGAGGGACTGTAGAGATAGATAGATGTCTCTGAGGTTAGGAGACTTGCCCTTCTTGCAGAGGACACAGGTTCAGTTCCCAGCACCCATATGGTGTCTCACAACCACCAATAATTCTAATTCAAGGGGATCCAATGGCCTCTCCTACATCTGTGGATATTGCGCACACATGCATATAGGCAACCATTCATACATGTAATAAAAATAAATCATGAGAACAACAGCTGCCGGCCCACACTAGGACCACGTTTGCTCTCACTCCACTCGTGGTCTGGCTGGCCTGCAGGAGGACATCAACCCATCTGATTTCGGGGACAAGTTGATGGACCTGGCCTGTTTGGAGGCCAAGTACAATCACAGCCTGTGCCACCTGATCCACCATCTGAACTGTGCTCTCATCAATTCCACCCAACAAAATCTGGAAGACACACTGAATGCTGGTAACAGAGATCCTTGCAGTGGTCAACACTCTGTATAATAAACTATTGTGAGTTTAAGAAATAGTTCTTGATGTCCAGTTTCTTGTTCTTGCTTCAGACTTGGCCAGAGAGAAAGCCAAACTGCTGTACTCTGATTTAAACTCATTTGATATTAAGATACATTGAAACTCTACTGACACACATGGGTGTAAATTCAGTAGAAGTTGAAGAACTCAACTGTGGTGAAGATAAAGCTGATTTTGATTAATTGTCTAAGACTCCTGAAAGTTATTAGGCAAAAATGAGAAAACATCTTTAATAAAATCCATACATTTCTCTCTCTGTCGGGTTCAATACATGGAGAATTCCCTGTGCCAAAGCCACAAACTGATTGGCTAAGACAATCTCACAGGCTAGAAGAGCCACGGACAAGGCATGCTCTGTGGAAGTACATGGAAGAGTCTCATCAAGAAGCGACTGAGAAAGAAGTGGAATCTCCAGATTGTTGCAGACTTGCCTTAGAGAAGACCTTGATACTCCAATGTCCTTATATTATTTTGCGGTTGATCCCTGTATAGTGGAAAACATCTTTCCTGTTCGTTTCATTATATGGGATGCCTTTGCAAGAGTAAGACTTGATCAAGACAGATTACCAGTAATAGAACCAGTGATAATGGCAGAAAGTGAGGAAATTGACCAAAACAATTAAATTAGGAGTCAAGGAATTATAGCTTTGAGTTTTTATGACCGGGAGGAGATGATGAAGAGCTTTGAAATTTCTGAGCCTGTAATCTCTCTGAGTCAGAGCCAGCAGTTGCTAAATGCCAGCTGACGAACTGAAAGCAATGTGATGTGATGTATCTTGAAAGTGAAGCAGCATATATTGTATACATGTTTTATTAAATGTTTTTAAAGATGAAGATTCAATTAAGTAAAATACAGCTTTTGAGAGTTAGTGGATTTTTCATGGTTATCTCTGATTAAAGGAAATTCAGGGCCATAAAACAAATAAATAAATCAAGATTCTGGAGCGATGATTCAGCAGTTAAGAGCACTGGTTGGTCTTTCAGAGGACCAACGATTGAGTGGCAGTACACTTCACATTTTCTGCAACTTCAGTTCCAAAGGATCCAATCTTTCAGATTATAAGGGCACTCCTTGTGTATGGTGCACAGATACACATGCAGGTAAAACGCTTATACATATGAGTTGAAAATTAATTTTAAATAAAGAATTTTATTTATTTAAATATTTTTAAAATAAATGTTTTGTGAGGAACATTTACATGTGGATTTATTTTTAAATTATTTTAAATAAAGCCATAAGGCTTCATTCATCCCCATCATTGAAAAGCTAGAAAAAACTAAATATTCTGCAACTGACAAGTGATACACAACTAGAACACACACACACACACAGAGAGAAAGAGAGAGAGAGAGAGAGAGAGAGAGAGAGAGAGAGAAAGAGAGGAAAATGCAATTAGAGATATAAAAAAGGAGTGACATCCTGCACACATAGCCAAAAAAAACTGAAACTCAGATTCATTTTACTCTCCAATGGAGCCAGTCTCCAAAGTTACATAAGGCCAAATTTGATTCGTATAATTACCAAAGACACAGGGGAGAAAGATGACAACAGACCAAATATATATAGTAAACTATGGGTTCGTGGAAGTGCCATCTCAAATCATTTGACTAAGAATGCTTTGGGTGCCGTATAAGGGTGTGCCTCAAGGCTGCATGTTCTAGAAGTTTATTCCCTAGGGTGCCTATGTGGAAAAAGCGTAGAACTTTAAAGAGATGGGGCTTAGTGAGAGGTAATTAAGTACTGGGAGATTAATCTCAAAGAAAGTTAATATGAGGGCCTGGGATTGTATAGACCTTTTATCCTAGCACTCAGGAGACAGAAGCAGGTAGATCTCTATGAGTTTGATGCCAGTCTAGTCTACACAGCAAATTCCAGGCCAGTCAGGGCTACATAGTGAGGGCCTATCTCAAAAAGGCATAATATAACTTCTAACGGACCTCTATAATACTCATAAGAGTATCATAAAAACAAAACAAAGCAATATTGAGGTTATGGTGGGGGGAGAATTGCACAGTGTTGATATAAATTATTATAGCCACTATGGAAACAAAGTTTGAATATTTTAAAAACTATTTTAACTAAAAATAAATATATCTTAAAATGAAGCTGTACCAGCTCTGGGAATATAACTAAAATTTACCACAGAGATGCCCTGTATCTATGTAACCAAGACATGAAATCTGCCTTTACCTTCACCAACAGACAAATGGATTTTTAAATGCCTGCTTTATATGCACAGTGAAGTCTCTCTAGGTCACAAATAAGAAAGATGAAATGAAATCACGCTACTTGCAGGAAAATGGGTAGGACTAGTTATTATTTTCTAAATCAAAATTAGCCAAAACATATAGGCAAGTTGTCATGCTATCTCTGTGTCTGGAAAGAAACAAACAAAAAATGGGTGATGGGTTCCTAGGAATGAGGAAGGGGTCTAGAGAAAAGGAAAGAGGCAAGAGAGGGTTGGAAGAAAGGCATATGATCAAAGGTTTGCATAAGCAATGGTAGAAATATGTAAATATCAAATGCAATCCATTAATTTGACCAATTAATAAATATTGAATAAGCATAACTTATTAAAGAGCCAGTATGACCCATGATTCTTCTCGTTTTGCCTCTCTCTGCACATATGCCCACCACTGTGATACCATCTGCTGCAGGCTTTCATTAGAGCCAAACAGATGTCAGTGCCATGCCC
Source organism: Microtus ochrogaster (assembly GCF_000317375.1). NCBI lineage: Eukaryota > Metazoa > Chordata > Mammalia > Rodentia > Cricetidae > Microtus > Microtus ochrogaster. The sequence continues at coordinate 855,017 of NW_004949181.1, forward strand.
TTGAACCGCAATTACTGTGAACTAAAATTCCCTTTATAAACTAGTTAGCTTCAGGCATTTTGTTATAGCCACACAAAAAAATAAGCAAATACAGTGACCTATTTAACAAATTACATTAGTATAACTTAGCAATCATTTCCAAAAAAGTAAGAGGAATAAAGTCATATCTATATATTTTTGTTCATTAAATTATGGAATCAGTTGCACATTTTAATAAGTGAAACCATTAAAATGCTAAAATAAAATGTGTAGAGAAATTTTAACTATGATTAATTTAGTCATTCTAAATGTAGCATCAAAAGTAGTGATAAATACATGTCTTTGAAATAGTTTATAGAAATGTGGTTTGTGCCAAAGAAAATAATAACAACAAAAATACCTATAGCAAAGGTCAAAAATCAGGAAAAAATTTCAACTTATATCATAGATAAGAGACTAATATTCCTAGCATGGTACTTATGATAAATTAACTGGAAAAAAAAGTCAGCCACATAATAGAAAAGCAGAGTACAGCCATTTCTTTTTCATTTAAACATTATTTCATGAATAGAAAAAGGGGGCGATTGTATGGCACAGGAAATAAAAAACTTACAATGCCCAAGAAGTCCCTGGAACTTACAAAATTCATGAAACCTCTCCATGAGATTATATAGAAGTAACATCTGTTAAAGAGAAGAGATTCTCTGAGCTGACAAGTTGCCTAAAAGCTGTGCCAAGAGCTCTGGGGGTTTAGTTCTCACGAATCATCAACTGCACTGGGCTGAGATTTGTTTCTGGTGATGCAGCTGCCCTTGCATCTCTCATGTTCCTATGAAGGGCTCCAATAGACTCACGGGTGCTCTCAGACAGACTCAGGTGAAATCACTTCATTGGTTTGTCATTGGTGCTCTATGTCGGGTGATCAGATGTTCATTCATGTGTCCCCAGGAAAAGTCACACAATAATACCCACATAGAGCTTATCATTCATTGGAAAAATCAACCATCCAATAGGAAAGTGGTCAAAGGAAAGGAATTTCAGAAAATAAATGAATGCAAATGGCTTGTCGGGCATACCTATCGCTGTGAATGAAATGTACTATGTTCTAAGGAAAATTGGTCACAGAGATGGTAAAAGTGTTGAGAAGCCATGCACAAATGAAGACTTAGCAACTACAGAGGCCATTCCCACACAGAGAAAGTGGCCACACAGAGACTAGGAGGCAAGGCCACAGAAAAAGAGCTGGATCCCTGGTGACGCTGTGGGAAAAGACTGGACTATCCAAGTGAACAATTCCCAAGGGAAAGATTTAGCCAGAGAGACGAACACCTTCCTTCTCTGTTTGGTCCTCTGTTCTGTTCTACCCCTGCTTCATTATGGCCACACTTAGAAGCAAATTGGCAAGGGAACCTGGGAAATGAGATTCCCTATACTCCAAAGGTAAGTGAAAGAAAGCCCAAAACTTGACGGACCCCAGTTCCCATTTCTGAGTAACCATGAAAGCAATGAAGGGCTTGGGTGAAGCTGGGGGAGGTTTTTTTTTTTTTTTTTTTTTTTTTAGTTTTGAGATGTAAAACACCTAGCCAAGCCTCTTTTTTCCCATCATTGTGTGGATACTTAAAAAAATACACTTTGTTTATATTCGTTAAACATGTAATATGCAAGAAACATATTATCAAACATTAGAAATTAACCCATAAAAGGAATGGAAATAGACTTGATGTCCATTTAGTAGGAACCTGCTGCATTAACGCTGTCTGGTGTCCCTGTAAGCAGGAGAAGTCCAGAGACTAGAGTTACCCTTAGCTTTCTGCCTAGGAATCTTTAGCCACAGCACACAGATTCACTGAGTCAATCATCCAAGGCAAGGGCAGAGAGATTCCCTGCAAATCTGACAGGCTCACAGCACTCAGCAGGTTCCACTCCAGGCTTGATTGAAGGAACAAAGGAAGGACTGTGGGGCTGGGATTCCAGGGGAGGAGAGGGACAGCAGGGAGTAAACTTGATTAACAAGCCCCTAGGAAGCTCTTCCTCCAACCCATAACCCATTCTCCTTCCACTCCATATGGCTTTAGTTCACAACATTGAAGTATCCAGATCCCTTATGGAGAATGTGTTTCTGAAAGATAGTACAAAAATAGAAAGGAAAACAGAATCTGTTACTCAACTAACACGGCAGCTGATTCCAAATCATATTTTTAGGTGAATCAAAACTGCTGAGGCTCCAGGAAGTTTGCTCTGGGCGGCCAGCAGGCATCTGAGTGGAGAACAGGGACATTTTCCAATTGGATACCCAGGGGAATGAACACCATTCTGCATGCATGCACCAGCAAGGCTGCTAAGAGTCTGACCTCCTGGGCTGCTTATGCCCACTCTGAGCCTTTGGAGCATTTTCTTTTGGCACGTGGAGCCTGCCCTGCGCGGAGCCTGCTCTGCTAAATTTGATGCACTTAGGAGAGAACCCTGATCTCTCTCTAAAGTGCTGCCAGGCCCTTCAGTACCTGGCAGGGAAGCAGCCGAGGCCAATGCAGCCACGGAGCTGCCATAAGCTATCTCCAGATGCTGTAGAGGTGTGTCCCTGTGGCTTTGATGAACTAGCTTAGGAAGCCTTTGAGTTCAAGGTTACCTCAGAGAAGGAAATCCCACAGGACACACACCCTGACACTCCTGCTATCAGGTGTCTCTCTTCTGTACCACCTCCGTTCTACCCTCAGAAATAGGAATCAAATGGCTCTTCGTAGTCTCACAGCAATGGGATACAAACCCCATCTTTGTACAAGTTCCCAAGTTCCATCTTCATGGAGACAGCATCACAGATAGAAAGCCTCCTGAAGATATAAAATCACTTGTCTTCAGTAAAGAATAAGATAAGAAAGTAGTTGATGTTGAGCTAACTATGTGTGTTATGGCCAGGAAGGCAGACCCAGGTATTCTGAAGGATGCACACCACTATAAAGAGGACATGTGAACATTTATCTATAGGCATAAAACAAAACAAGCATACAGTAATACAGTCAAAATAGATGCATTGGTGGGGGCTTTAGGGAGGTGGCTGTTACAGCTTTCTTCTCTGATGTGATAAAGCTCTGACCAAATGCAACCTAGGGAGGAAAGGGCTTATTTTATCTTATATGTCTAAGTCACAAATCAGTCACCATTTATCACTGAGGAAATTCAGGATAGAAATTGAGGCAAGAACTGAAACAGAGACCATGGAAGAACACTGCTCACTGACTTACTTTTCCTGGCTTGCTCAGCTACCTTTCTTAGAGACCAGGATTACTTGCCTAAATATGGCACTGTCTTCAATGGGCTGGGTGGGCCCTCCCACATCAATCAACAATCAAGAAAATATCCTATAGACAGATCCACAGAACAATCTGATAGAAACATCTCAAGAGGGGCTCTCTTTTCTCTGGTGACTCTAGCGTATGTTAAAACCTAAATATCCCAGTAAGATACAGCAAGCGAAGAAATTCCATAGATATCAGATGTCATTTGTTACCATTTACAGATCTAGAGTTAAGGCATGAGAGAGGTCTGCTAAGGCTACTAACAATGTTTGCCTAAGTCACAAGAAAGTTTGCATCTTAGTTTTGTTTCATGTTTCTACCATGAAAACCTTGGCAAAAGCATCTTGGGGAAGGTTTATTTTAGCTCACCATTCCAGATTACAATCCACCACAGTGGGGCAGTGCCAGGAACGTGAAGCAGCCAGTCACATCATGTCCATAGTCACAAGCAGAGAACAAGTTAATGTATTCATGGAAGTGCTCACCTGCTATCTTGCATGTCTACTTTTACATAACTCAGGATTTCCAACCCAGGGAATAGTGCGAGCCACTGAGTGGGTCAAGATTGTGTCTGGTTGACTATTAAAACTAACTGTCACAGTAAAGACACAAAAGTAAAAGTAGACAGGTCATAAAGAGCCTAAGATTACTCAAAGGAAATGTGGCTGTAGACTTGTCACATTCTTGTCTGCATGGGTCTCCGGATTATAGGATTCTAGTACAGATATGGCTTCTTCAGGCAACGTTAGCCTCACCCTTCTAACCTTATCCAAGATAGACTAGTCAAACATCATTGTAAATCTGCCTCAACAACTCACTCTCCCCTCCAGGTGTGCCCCAATCATGCCCTGGACTTCCCTCCCCTCCAGCATCTCTTAATTCTCCCTGCCTTTCAATCCTAGGCCCTTCTATCTTGAATTTGAGGACTGCAACATTGTGTGAGGTGACATGAGAGAGACCCCCTCCTCCTTGCCAGAACATAGAAGGTTAGATACTACCTCCTCCAGCCCTGCTCAGCACAGCTGGCTGTGATCCTGCCCAGGTCTGTGAGGCCAGCTGAGTGCCAAAACACCAATACATAGCTGCACAACTTACACAGCAGGAGCACATGGGTGGGGGCAGGGGAGCATGTGCTCTTTGTTTTTACCAGGGCCTGCAGCAGCAAAAACATTCCTTCATGTAACCTATCTTTGAGGTACAACCTTGACTGCCATTCTTCAATTTTCTATGCCTAAGCCCCAGATTCACAATTTTGGTTAATGTAACGTCTACTCAAATTAGATGGCTCAGTGGTTATTTTTTTAGCATAAACATAACCTTTCATTTTAGATAAAAATTGTTTCAGTAGCCAAAATATATTTAATCATTTTTCATGTCACCTTGATTAGTATTAATATTGCTTATACATAAATAATAAGTTTCATTATAACACTTTTACATACACATAATGTATGCTTACCTTGTTCATCCCTAATTATCCTTTCTGTCTTAACATTTTTTAATGATTTATTTATTTTTATGTGTTTGGATGTTTTCCCTGCATGTATGTCTGGCTACTACCTGTGTACAGTGCCTGTCGAGACCAGAAGAGGGGATCACATTCCCTGGAACTGTAGTTATCGATGAGCTACCAATTGGGTGCCAAGCATCCAATTGGGTCCTCTGCATAGGCAGCCAGTGATCTGAACTGTTGATCTACCTTCCCAGCCCCTCACTATCCTACTTTATCTTTCTTTTCCCCCCTCTGCTTATCTTATAACCCTATTAGTCCCCCTTTTATTTCCATATTCTTTTCCACCCCCAAGAAAACATTCAATATTTAATTTTGTAAGTCAAAATATTCAGTAATTGAATTTGTAGATTTAACTTACCTTGCTGAAATAATCATCTCTAGTTCTACCCATTTTCCACAAACAATCTAATTGCTTTCTTGTTTATGGATGAATAGTATGGTGGTGGTGGTGATAGTGGTGGTAGAGGTGGTGTGTGTACCACATTTTCTTCTCCATTTATTCCCTGATGAACCTCTAGGCTGATTCTATAACAACCATATGGATATTATAAAAATGTAGGTCTTTCTATTGTAGGTCAACTTTGACTTTGATGTTTTGTGGGAGGGGTTGAGTATATACCTATAATTAATTTAGGTGGATTATTGATTCAGTTTTATCCTGGTTTGTCCACTATGACTCAATGGTCATCTAGATATCACCTTCTTCATGAAGCTTTTCTTGATTCTGCCATTTGTTCTGAGCTCTCCACACTCAAATACTGCAGCAGCCACATCCTGGCTCTGTTTTCTTGTAGTTTTGTCTAGCCATTGTCAAAAGACCATATTCATTTTTGAAGACACAGTTTAGAACTTTCCTGAAAGTCTCAGAAGATATCTTAAGGCTTATTTTTCTTTTTCCAACAAACTACACAATGAAACAGGCTAGAAAGTCAGGGGTCATTAAGGGAATATTAAACCTGAAAGAAGACCCTCACCTTAGAGACTGGTTAGTCTCTCATCAGCTGAGGCCAGGTGATTGAACAACAGGTAAAGCACTTGTCACACAAAACTGAGGATCTTATTCACACTCCAGCAACCATGTAAAGCATCAGATGTGGTAGCACACACCTGTAACACCAGCACTGAAGAGACAGAGGCAGACCAGACCTCTGAAACTCACTGGCTAGCCAGTGTAGCTGAATCAATGTGCTCTGAGCTCAGCAAGACACCCTGTCCCAAAAGGTAGGTGGAGATTGATGGAGGAAGACATTGACTTCTGCTTCTGCAAGCATGCAAGTTCACCTATATATACATATAAACATATGTATGAACATATGCAAACAATACACCACACACAAACAAAGATTTAATATGGTTCATAAACAATTAACATTTACTATGGAGGATGCTGATAGAGAGACAATATTCTTTTTATATAGCAATATTTTCAAATGTTTGAATAGCAATAAATCTTTCTTAAAGACTGGATGTCTATGACCTTGATTATGGCCTTATTCACTTTTCTAGATATTTTCTGGAAATCTCACAAAGAAAATTTTATATACCTATTTACAGTAAAAGCATCCTAATTTCCCTCATGCATAACCCTTGTGAGTCACGGTTTCACCTTATCAGCTGTGATCTCACCCAATGTACACTGGGAACTAAATTGTGGTCTTGTTAAAAGTTAAAAGATTTCCTAGAGTTAGAGAAATGGATATTGATGTTTAAGAGCCCTGGCTGCTTTTGTAGAGGATCTCAGTTGAATTCCAGCACCATATGGCAGCTTACATCCATCTGTAATTCCAGTTCCTGGGAGAGCTGGTACCCTCTTCTGGATTATGCTGGCATTACATACATAATATATTTTATCGGTGAACCCTCACCCACATAAAATAAAAATAAATCCCTTTTTTGTGGTGACTCATGGAGAGCCTGTTGCACAATTAATAGAAACCCAGAAACAGAAATTGGGACTCAACCTGAAGGTCAGAAAAGCAAAACAACCAGCCATTGGCTCTTACCTCTACGTCAGTCCAAAATGGTCATCCTACCTCCAGGAATCTCATAATGAGACTGTGCCTGAGAGTTGTCTCCTCTCATTTTATATTCCTCTCTAGGACTGGGATTAAAGGCATGCATGACTACTGCCTGGTTTCTACGGCAAACTAGCATGGCTACTGGGATTAAAGGTGTGTGTCATCACTGCCTGGTCTGTAAGGCTGACCAGGGCAAATGTTTTACTTTTCAAGCAAGCTTTATCTATTAAAATATGAGTGAAATATCACTACAGAAGTCATCCTTTATTCTTAAAGATACATGCTGAAAGACTTAAGAATAAATAAGTATTTATGACATATTAAACATATCTCATAGTTCTGTGGTGTTTGTAGAAAACACAGTTAAGGAAAAGATGGCAGTGGTTTTGACCATAAGCACAGAAGCTAGGAAACATGAATGTGACTGCAGTGGAGGGATGTTTATAGGATAGATACAAATAATTTCAACCTGTGTGATTATAATTTGGGAAATATTTAGTAGATACCATCAGTGTTTATTATACATACAGTATTTCTACATAAAAGACAGAGTATAATTAACTTCTTTAATTCCATTATCACAATAAAATATATTATTATATCCATTTCAAAGTTACTATACACAAAGGCTGATAATGAAAATGATTACCATCTTGTATTGTTTCATAACTCAAAGAGTAATTGTCTAGAAACTCTTCCCCATAAGTCAAAATTGCAAATATCTTTTCTGATATTATTCAAAACCAAATCATTTAGTGAGCTATGAGAGTATCTCACATCTCTCCATTTCAAATACATTAATGAAATTTCTTATTAAAGCTTTTCTAGAAATAGATGGAATTATACAGTCCGATTTCTTCCTCCCCCCTCTCTCTATCCTCCCTCTCTCTTTCTTTTATTTAAAAATACAAGAAAACATTTAGTTGGGCTTATGGTTTCAGAGGGTTAGAATCCATGTGGTTCACACCAAGACATCGAGGGGGTTACACCAAGGCATGGGGACAGGGACAGCTAAAAGTTTATGGAGCCACAGCATAAGGCAGGGAACATACTAAAAATAGTGTTTGAAACCTCATCCAGTGATAGACCTCCTCCAACAAGGCCACACCTCTTAATCCTTCCCCAAAAGTTCCATAAGCTGGAAACTAAGTACTCAAACATAGGAGTCTGTGATAAGGGCCAAACATGATTTTTTTTCTCAATAGATTCAGCTTAATTTCTTGGAAGTTTTCATGAGTCCCATTTCTGAGTGTCCTAGAAATAGACTGGAATGGTCCAACCCCACATCCTTCCTCACAAACATATCTTTGTCTTTTACTATAATAATGAAAATGATTCTTTTATCATCTTATTTCAGTTAATATATGCTTAATATTTTTTCCATTCATGATACATTTAAAACAGAATGTGGAATAGAACTTCAATCTAATGCTTTTTTTCTTAATTTCTTCTTCTTTCATATATTACAGCTTGAGCACAGTCTCTCCCCCTTCCTCTCCTCCCAGTCTCTCTCCGCTACACCCAGATCCACTCCTACTGTGGAATATTACTTTAACTATGAAAAGATGTGTTACATTTGCTAATGCTGTGGAATATTTAGCTATGTAAAGGTGTGTTGTATTTGTTTATGCTGCATTTGTTTAACGATGTAAAGATGTGTCACCTTGCTTACCTAAGGCAACTAATAAAAGCTGAACAAACCGATTCAGTAGAGGGATAGGCAGGGCTGGTAGTCAGAGAGAATTAAGTAGGAGGAGGAATCTAGGCTTGAGAGAGAAGAGAGAAGAGAATGGGGGAGAAAAAGAGGGAGATGCCTGCAGCCAGATAGCCAGGCAAAAAAGCAGGAAAGTAGGGCTTACAGAAGGAAAGAAAGGTAAAAGGCCCCAAGACAATATGTAGATGAAGAGAAACAGGTTAAAATAAAAGAGCTAATGAGGCAAGCATACGATAAGCCCAAACATTCAAAACTAATGATAAGTTTCTGTGTCATGATTTGCAAGACAGTTAGTGACCCAAAAGGAAGCCTTTCATGTCCCTTTAAGAAAGGGCAGGTCTCACAGGGATATCAATCAAACACGGCATATCATGCTGCAATAAGACTAGGCATATCCCATCATAATAAGGCTGGGAGAGGTAATCCAGTAGGAGGAGAAAGGTCTCAAAACAGCCAGAAGACTCAGAGACAGACCCCACTCCCAGTGCTGCGAGTTCCGCAAGAACACCAAGATACATAACCATAATATACATGCAGAGGACCATACGAGCTCTCTGATTGTTGGTTCAGTCTCTGTGAGCCCTATGAGTTAGTTGATTCTGTGTTCTGTTTTGTGGTGTACTTGATTCCTCTGATCCCTGCAACCTTTCTTGCTCACCTTATTCAGGATTCCCCAAACTCTGCCTAATGTTTGGCTCTGCATCTTCCTCCATCAGTTGCCAGTTGAAGCCTCACTGATAATGATTATGCTAGGCTCCAGAATAGCAGAATAGCATTAGGAAAAGATCAAAGTGTTCCTTCATCCTTTGATATCAAAATCATACACATGGTTATTTTAAATACAGCTAAGAGTGAAACAAGGCCACACCGAAACATAGATATGTCTTATTCTTTTTTAGCCTTTTTTTCCCCTATTAATCCCTATTCTTCAAATCTATGTGGAAAGTTCCTAAGAGACCCAATGGTCCTTCCACGTGTCAGGTCCCCTCATAGTTCTCACCTTCACAAAGTGCCTGAACCACTGTCTTCTGTGCTGGGCAGACATCAGCAGAGAAACCTCAGGCCTCACTCTCACCTCCCTCATGTTTCAGCCCCTTCCATTTCCAGGATGGAGACTGAGAACCCTTCGGGTGGATTAGGCTGAAGGCTAATGGTCTTCAATGGTGTTTCAATGTGACCTCTGATGTTCAGCTTCTTTCCCACTCGTGAATGAAATTTCCTGGACACGAGCTGAGACTTCAGAGGCTGATTAACTTCTGAGAATTGTAACGACATGAGGAAGTTGGACTGGTGCAAGTCGGGAGCCTAATTACAATTTGTCTTGCGCTATCTTTAGACCCATACACAGCCATTCTTTGTCTGCTTCTGTGTGGGACCTAATATCCTATGTTTGCAGCTAAAAATCTTTTGTAATATATTAGCTAGCTTAGCAGACCAGTAGATTCCATTAACCCAAAGGCTAAGGATGCTATCAGACACCACGTGAGGCCTACAGCTGAGGTTTCTCCACTTAGCTCTTCTCCTCCTCTCTGATGTTCCCAGTAAATACTTGAAAGGGGTCTCCATTGATGATTTTCTTCATTCTCTTACTATTAAAACTTCACAAAACTGCATCCACATTGGAACATGGAGTCTTGGGTAACCTAAATCTGTGTTCTTGGGTCATAGCTACTGGCCCAGAATAAACTATCTTTTATCCCCTTTGAGGTGAGCGTTGTGTTTTTGCACTGACAGACAACTGCTTAGTTGGTCCCCCAAGGTTCTGCAGACCCAGATATTAACTTCCTTCCAGGAGTGGCTCTAGGAAACTTCTCTGGATCTCTATCTTTTTCTTTCTTTTTTTAAATCATATTCTTTTTTTAATATTTATTTATTATGTATACAATATTCTGTCTGCATGTATGCCTGAAGGCCAGAAGAGGGCACCAGACCTCATTACAGGTGGTTGTGAGCTACCATCTGTGGTTGCCGGGAATTGAACTCAGGACCTTTGGAAGAGCAGGCAATGCTCTTAACCGCTGAGCCATCTCTCCAGCCCATCTCTTTTTCTAAGACCTAAATATTTGTTCCAGTAAAAACACTAGTGAGAGCTTCTCAAAGGAAAGATTCTTGGACTGAGAGTACACCCGTGCATTGGCTGAGCTGCAGTGTCTGCTAAAAACACTTTGCAGCCTTGGAAGTAGACTTTCATCCAGTACATTGGCACTGTTCATCTTGTGTCTTACCTGCATAGGCCGTCTAGAGCAGCTGCTACTGTCCTCGCACGTGAAGAAAGTGAAGCCAGGCATGCTAATACACTATCCACATGGCACAGTAAGGAAGCAGCAAACTCAGGGGCAGGGTCCTTATGCTCTCATGCCAGATTTTTCATTTAGTGAACAAAGAGAAGCATGGAGAAGAGGGCGGAGTCTGCATGGAAAGCCGGACAGAAATGAAGATATTCTTACGAGATACTAGTAGCGTGTTTCGGTCAGAGTGTTGAAACAGTGGGTCCCAGACCAAAAAGAGAGAGACAGAGACAGAGAGACAGAGAGACAGAGAGACAGAGAGAATTTCCCAAAGAAGATCATTCTTGGGGAAGCAAGAGTCATCAGTCAAAGGGAGATGTCTCCAGGAGGAGAATTTACAACATGTCAGAGCACCTTACAAAGGAGACTAAGGCTGAGCTGATCATGAGTGAGGGGACTGTTGAGATACTTATCTGTTACTGCCTATTTAAACTCTACTCTCACATTGAGACCTTAAAGATTGACAGGAATGCTGGACGGCTATTGTCACTGTATCTCTTTGCCTTTTCCCATTGCAGTCACATGGAAGACATATCCTTTTTCCTGCATTTCACTGCTAATTCAACTCCTTTAGTGGGCTTGTTGACAATGAATGGCCGAACCTGGCTTTGTTGGGGCACAGGCTGTGGCCCCGGAGTTTGGTAACATCTGAGCTAAAAGTGTGTTAAGCAGAGGGAGAGAAAATGCCATGCTGAAAAATGAAGAAGCATTTATTTGGGCTTTAGAGACTGGAAAGGAATTTATCCCTGGAAGGAGAAAGATGTGGGTGCCACAAGCAACATCCCATTTATTGTCCCCGGACTTGTTTGGATACGTTCTAACCCTGTTGAGAGGTATGTAAATCCAGAGTAAATATCACCTTGCTTCAAGCCCTGAGTCCACGGGTAATACTTTTCTCAGTGACATAAACACTCTCTCTATATTCATATAAAGAATCTCATCTACTGCTCACTGCGATTGCTGTTGTAGTATAGCTGTTGCCCGTAGGCACAGCCTGGGCATTGTCATCAAGAAGCAGAGCTGTTATGGTGATCTATAGAAGACTTGGGGTCAGAGAAACAAGCAGAATGATCCTGGGGATATCCAGGACTCTGGTAATGGTAATGAAGCTGTTACCATCCCTCTTCTTCTACCCAGTTAAAGAATGACCTCTGCCATGTAGAAAAAGGCACTTGTGGTGTATTCATTCACTGTGTCATACCTTCGGCCACACTTTAAGTGTCCTTCCTCTTAGTACAGGACCTCCCCTGACCTTGAGAGCCATCAGAGAAAGACACATTGCTTTGTCTGGCAGGGCTCCCATAGTGATGCTGTTGCTTAATAATTCCAGTTTCAGTCAAATTTATGAGCCCATCCTTTCTTCTCCCTAAAACCAAACACTCTTAGTTAATTCTTAGGATAGGATAATTTTTATGGCTTAGGGCTTTTTCATTCTGTTTTTCTTTTTCTGGATAACACATTGATTAAAACAACTGACTGCCTCTTTTTGTGCCCATATAAGTGTCCTATGCTGAGTGGGTAAGGAAACACAAGGGGAGTCACCAATCCAGGAACATGATGTTCTATCTCAGGAAGCTTCTTCTGAATGGTTGGGTCTGCAGCTTCATAGATAGCAAAGTACTTATGTTCTGGAGCTTTCTTTGATATCTGGGGTTGAAAAGGAAGAAGAAAAGTATAGTCCAGAATGGTGGAGCTGGAGAGGTTTACCTGCAGTTAAGAACACTTGTTCCTACAGAGGACCTGGGTTCACATGAAGGTTCACAGCCGTTTGTAGTTCTGGTCTCTGAGGGATCCAATGCCCCTTTATGACCTCCTTGTGTACCAGGTACACACAAGATGCACATACAGACACACAGGAGAGCATCCATAGACAGAAAGTAAAAATAAGCCCTTCTAAAAGTAAGCGTGTTAATAGATCTCATGTGGACAGTGAACAAAAAAAGTGACTTGTGGAGCCCATTCTCTATGGAGAGAGACCTCAGCCTAGGCGAGAGATTGGAGATGGGATGGGGTAGGCCTTAGTCCGGCCTCAACTAGGTGATGGGACAGACTTAGTTGTGTTCCCAGAAGAGGTTTTACCCCCTCTGAGGAGCCAATGGGGGGTGAGATGGAGGATTGCAGGGGGAGCAGGAGTTGAGGAGGGAAGGGGAACTGGGAAGAAAAGAAAAAAATAAATAGAAAAAAAAAGTCAGTTTACAAAACCCAAACAGAAAATCAAAACCAGGTCTTTTGACTGAGATTCGAAGGCCATTGCTAGTTTTTAACTGGAGAGCCCTTAATTTGATTTGCTTTCTCCTGGGAAAGCCTTGAATGATTTTATGCTTCCTATTCTTTTTAATAGAGCTTTGGTTGGGAAAAGAGAAAAGAAAAAAGAATAAAAAAGAAATTTTGTACTGTCTTTATTACTCAAACTTCATTTTTAAATTTATATTTTTGTACAGCATAACAAAAATTTAAAAATAACAACTTAAATAGTCTTGGAATGGATTAAAAGGAAAATAGAAGTAAATTGGAATCAATAGTTTTTAGAATTTTTTCTGAATAATATGTTGGTTTAAAAAAAAGCAAACATAATTGTCTATTTCTTAAATCATCTTGGAGGCCAAAAAGAGTTAAGCCAAAGATACAATCAATAAAAATTAGATTACTTTGAAAAAAGAAAAAAAGACAACTGATGTCTCCGGGAACTGATGCCTTCCTCAGAAACAATGTGATATATGATATAAGATGTAGCTAAGATCCAAGCCAGTGTCTGTAAATATCGTTTTAATGAACTTGAATTGAGATTAATACAGAATCTCTGAGACAATGAGGAGCTGAGGAGAATTCTTCAGAGGCAGAGAAGGTATAAGATTAGAGGCACAGTTGCCTTCTTGAATCTCCATGCGACTTAAACAAAACAGGTGCGTGGCTGTGTGGGGAAGGTCACTGTCTCAGTCCTGATTGCCTCGATACTCTAAGCTTTCAGCCCTCTCCTCAATAAACAAATCACAAAAATAACCTGACAGTGAAGAGCAGAAGACGGAAGTTTACTCAGCGTGGCCCCGTTGAGAAGAGGAATAGCGAGATCCGGGGACTACCCCTACTGTATCTACCTATGAGCTGAATAGCTAAGGTTCAGGTTTAAATCAAGGATGTCCCAAATGCACCAAGAGGGTTACACATGGCCTGAGATAGCTATGGATGCAGCTCAGCACAAAAGAATAGTCTTCTTCAAAGCATTGTAAGATTGTTGTTTGTTTTTCGAGACAGGGTTTCTCTGTGTATCAGCCCTAACTGTCCCGGAACTCATTTCGTAGACCAGGTTGACTTTGACATCATAAAAATCCTCCTGCCTCTGTCTTCTAAGTGCTGGGGTTAAAGGCGTGTGCCACAACACCCAGCCTTTTTGTGATTTTATAAAAACTTGACTTCACAGTTCTTACAATGAGCTTTGTAATGAGTGTAGTGGTTTAAATGAGAACTGTCCCCTGTAGGCTCACATATGTGTATACTTTATTTTCAGCTGGTGGCATTGTTTTGGGGGAGGTTATGCAGAAGTGCAGCCTTACTGGAGGGAAGATGTCACTGAGAGTTCACGGCCAGTTTATTCTCTGCTTTGTGTTTATGGTTGAAGATATGAGTTCTCCGTTCCCTGCTTCTGCCATAGTGCCTGCCTGCCTCTTGCTGTCATGCCTTCCTTCAATGATGCACTCTTATTACTCTGTAAGTCTATTTGAACTGTAAACCCAAATAGACTCTTACTTCCGTAAGTTGGTTTTGAACACTGTGCTGGTTAGTTTTTGTCAACTTAACACAAACTAGAGTCATCAGGAAAGAGACAGCCTTAACTGAGAAGAAGATACCTCCATCAGATTTGAACTGTTTGCAAGTCTGTGGTTTTGTGTTTCTGGGTTGTATTGGAGAGGAAATTAAGCAAATCAGGGAGAGCAAGCCAGGAAGCAGCTTTTCTCTGTGGTTTTGGCTTCCGTTCCAGCCTCTAGGTTCCTGTCTGAGTCCCTGTTCTGACTTCCCTCATAGCTGGACTGTGATGTAGAGTTGTAAGGCAAATACAACCCCCCACACCAGACAAGTTGCTTTTGGTCCTGGTGTTTATCACACAACCGAGAAATAACTGATACAAGTGTCACACAAAGTAATATATATCCTCTTAGGCTCTGGGCTGGACACCACTGCATTAAATGTGTGGCTCAAGGCAATAAATACTTTACCCACTGTGGCCCAGAAGAGCCAAGAAGTTGGATAATCCTGGTTTAAGTAGAAAGTGACAGATATGCATAACCAAACCACCCTGATAAGGGTGTGGCTACACCAACCTTCAGCTTTTTCTTTCCTGACCTGCATTAAGTTCCTGGAGAAATTCATATTTCGTGGGAACCATTGTTTCTATAGTCCATAGTGTCATAGGTGTCTCTCCTTTGTAAGATCTTCTCTCTAGTCAGGGCAGTTATGACTTTAAGAAGATGTCAGTGTCCCGAAAGGGTATTGGAATTCAAGAATAGATGATTAGTGTTCCAGAAATCCTGAACTGGGGAATCATAAAGTCAGCATCACCTACAGACACAACTCATGATTTCCTACAGACATCTAAGACAAAAATACTAAAGACAATAATCTGTGCTTACTTAGGTCCATTCTCCATTAATATTTTAAATTTGTTTTTAATACAGGGTTTCTCTGTGTAGGCCTGTCCTGGAACTCACTCTGTAGATCAGGCTGGTCTCAAACTTACAGAGATACACCTCCCAAATGTTGAGACTAAATTGTGAGCTACCACCACCATCAGGCTACTCTCCATTAATTTTAACTCTACTCATTATTTATTTTTCTCTGTTAATTTTTTTGGTTTTGCTCATTATTTCTCTTCTAAGATTTTGGGGTATATCATTAGGTTATTTGGTATCTCTCTGAGTTTTAAATGTAGGTATTAATAACTAAGGTCTTAGTTTTTAAAGCTCCTCACTGTATCCCACAAACTCTGCTACATTTTGTTTTAATTTTCAACTGTTCATAAGATGTTTTAATTCCCTCATCCCTGACCTCTTCACTTAACTGTTGATTATTCAAAAGTATAATATTGGTCAATTTCCATGTATCCTTGGTTTTTAGGCAATCAGCAAAGCAAAGAGTTGGTTGTTTGAAACCATAGGATTGATACTGGAGAGATGGCTCAGTGGTTAAGAGTATGAGCTGTCCTTGTAGAGAGGTCAGGTTTGGTTCCCAGAACCCATATGGAGGTCACAATTGTCTGCAACTTCAGTTCCAGGGTTTCTTATGCCTCTTCTGTCACCTGTAGGCACTGCACACATGTGGCGAACATACATAAACATAGGCAAATACTCAAACACTAGCACACAGAAAATAAAGACAAAATAAAAAGAAAGGATTGAGAAACCCTACATCAAAGTAACTAAAAAAAAAACTAGAGAAGATAGAAACAAAGAAGCATAATTAGAGGCAAGAAGGAGACACAGAAACCTCTGAAATCCACAGAATTGTTAAGGGATATATATTACAACAAAATAAAAGATGAAGATAAATTTCCAGACAAAAAATTACCTACAAAAACTAAAAAAAAATATAAAGAACAAAAAATTAAGAAGTCAATAAAGAACATAGAAAGAAAGGATTGAGAAACCCTACATCAAAGTAACTAAAAAAAATTTGGGAAATAGAAACAAAGAAGCATAATTAGAGGCAAGAAGGGAGACACAGAAACCTCTGAAATCCACAGAATTGGATAATAAAGAATCAGTAATAAAGTCTTTATACAAAAACCTAAGACTAGTTGGATTCACTGTTGAATTCTCCAAGACCAGTAGGAAGCAGAGTCAAAGTTCATTAAAAGACATATTTATCATAAATCTTAAGCTGTAACATTAATAGGAAGAGAAATGCTCCTGATGATAATCTATAATATAGAAAGGAATAGTTCCAAACCTCCAGAAATCAATATTACCCTGATACCAAAAGTGACACTAAAGGAAAACCATAACACAATGTACTGAATGAACACAAACATACAAAGTCTCTACAAAATAAATGGAAAGTAAATTCAGCCATACATTAGAAAGATTGTGCATTTCAGTCAAGTTTGTTTCATTTCAGGATGGAAGATTGGTTCAGCATATATAATACAGCATAAAAACAAAATCAAAAACAAAATTTTAAGATCGTCTTAACATAAGACTTGCATAAAGTCTTACAACAAAGTTCAACATCCCTGATGGTTAAAAGGTCTGAAGGATGAAGTGGAGAGATGGCTTAGTTGTTCGAGCAATTACTGTTCTTGCAAAGAATACAAGTTAGGTTCCCAGCAACCATGGTGGCTGATAACTCCAGCTTCAGAGGATCTGATATACTCTACGGGCTTGTGAACAAGTAATACACATTAAACCACACAAACACACACACACACACACACACACACACACACACACACACGCACGCATGTGCACAGGGGAGGGGCATAAATAAAACCAAGTCTTCCTAAAAGGACTGACGGATATGGAGACAGAAAGCTCATATGCCAACACAATAAGTTAAATCTGAAAGAATTTTCTCTTAAATGAGGCAGAAGACAAAGACATCCCCCTCCACACTCTTATTCAATATAGTGCTTGTAATTTAATAATGGTAATAATGGAAAAGAAAGAAATAAAGAAGTTAAAACCAGAATGTTAACAGAGCTTTCTGTCCTGCCTGGCCCCAAAGCTGTTCAGTTCCAAAGAAAAACATAGAGGTCTACATTAATTGTAAACTGGTTGGCATCTCAGGCATCTTATTAACTTTTACATCTTAAAATAACCCATAATTCTTGTCTGTGTTAGCCATGTGGTTTGGTACCTTTTATCAGTGAGGCATTCTCATCTTGCTTCCTCTGTGTCTGGGTGACAACTGCAGACTGAGCCTTTCCTCTTCCCAGAATTCTCCTATTCTGGTCACCCCACCTATACTTCTTCTCTGGTCGACCTGCCTATACTTCCTGCCTGGCTACTGGCCAATCCACGTTTTATTAAACCAATACAAGTGACAAATCTTTACAAGGTACAAGACCATTATCCCACAGCACCAGAAAACAAAAGAATCATCTCTAAAGAAAAGTAGAAAGCCCGGTGAGCTTAGAATATATAATATTAAACAAAATCATTAATCTCAGAAAAACAAAAATAATCCATATGTTTTCTCATGTGGGAATCCTAGCCTACAATGAATGCATGTATATACATGAACAAATGTACGTGTGGGTACATTGTAACATGTAGAAATAAGAACTAGAAAGATTGGTAATAGGTGACAAGGCAGGATAGAAGACATAAGTGGTGAGAGAGGATATAAAGCTAATTGCTTTTCTAGTTTTAGCTGTGCTGTGGATTTTTTATTTTGTGGTAGGTAAGCACATAGAAATGTAATTGATTGATATATTACTTACCTTTCTGTTGTTGTGCCAAAATACTTTGACCAAGGCAATTCATTTAAGAAAGAGTTTATTTATTTGGGTTCAAAGTTCCAAATATATAAAAGCCCATCATGGTGGCAAGGCATGGCATTGTGCAGAAGCTCAGAGACTGAATTTCCATCCCCATGGAAAAAAAAAAGAGAAAAGTAATTGAAAGTGGAATATGGTTATAAACTCTCAAAGCTCACCCCATTGATACAATTCCTCCATGAAGGATGCATCTCCTAAACCTCTCCAAATCATGACACCAACTGGAGACTGAGTGTTCAAATACTGGAGCCTGTGGGACACACTTCTCACTTAAGCCACCACAAAGTGAAATTCCATAGCTTCAGGATGTCTTTGGGTCTGGGCACTTTTGTTTAAGTGTTTGTTAGACACTCTTAGATCTGCTAAGCAATTTAAGCATAATGGGATCAGCATCTTCAAATCAAAGTTTGTTCCTACACTAAAAAGACACTCTGTAAGAAAAAAATTCATGAAAATGATTCCATTAACAACAGCCTCAAAACAAAACAGACAATATTAGCAAAACCTATATACAAGCTGAGCCAAGGTGTTCACAAAAAATGTCTACGAAGAAAATTATAGAACATCAAAGAAAAAAATTAAAGATACTTGAAAAGGGAAAAACTTTTGATGCTCATGGATAGGCAGCTCAACACTGTGACAGTGACCATGTCATCAGCCATGATCTACAGATTTGGTGCAAGCCCCATCAAAAATGACAATCAGAAGAGTCTTAAAAATTAATGTGGAGTTAAGAAATACACTGTCATAGCTAGATTACTACTGTTGTTATAAACACCATGACCAAAAATAGCTTGGGTTGGAATTTCATATTACGGTTCTCCATCACTGAGGCATGTCGTGGTAGGATCTGGAGGCAGGGTCTGAAACAGAATCATGGAGAACACTGCTTACTGGCTTGCTCCTCAAGGCTCACTTAGCTTTTGTATATAACCCAGGATGACAAGCCCAGCGGTAGCACCACCCACAGTAGGCTGGTTCCACCTGCCTAAATAGCTAATCAAGAAAATGCCCCCACTGTCTTACTTACAGCCCAAACTCATGAAGGCATTCCCTCAATTGAGATGTTTTTAACTTGTGTCAAATTCACACACATACACGAGCTATCAGGCATACACCCCCAATAGGCAAAATGATCCCGAGCAAAAAGAGCAATGCTGGAGACACCACAGAACCTAATTTCAAATGATTCTACAAAGGCATAGTAACAAAACAATCAAGACAGTGTGACCAAACAGTCCTTTTGGTGAGTAGAGAAGAAAGTCCAAAGTAAACCCACACAATTGCAGCCATCTGATGCTTTTAAAGTATATCAAAACACATACTGGTGGAAGGAGTCTCTCTAAGGAATGGCACAAGGTGAGCCAGATACTCAAATGCCAAAGACTGAAACCAGATCCTTACAGTTCTCCTTCTACAAAACTCAGTTTTTTCCTTTCTTCCGTTTCCCTTTCATCACAAACGTTGGGGTTTCTCTCTGCCCTCTCTTATCATCACTAAAGCTACTTTATCATTTTCCTGCCCCAATCTAGCCAAGTTGGCATTTTCCCCTCTCTTCCCCTCCCTTGCCTTTCATCCCTCTATGTGTCTGAGCAAGCAGGTTGTCCACTTGGACAAGACTTGGAAATTTCTACTGAATCTTAACACCTCCTCAGGGAAGTTACTGATCCCAGCGGCACAAAAAAATTCTAGCTTAGAAGCCTCCATATCCTGTAATATCCTCAACAGCCAGGTACAAGTGCACATTTCCAGTCCCTTACACTGGCCTGGCAGATCTGGATTCAGGGTCCTTCTAGGGGACAGACCTAGCTAGTGAATACCTAGAATACCAAGTACAGAGGTTCTGACAAAGGGGGAGGTGATCGTTGTGAGTTAGCCTGACTCATTTATTCTTCAGTACTGGAGATGTAACCCAGGGACTTGTTGATCCTAAGCAAGAGCTCTTTCTCCTGCTGCACTGTGACACTGGCTTCTCACTGGTGGGTTCTAAGTAAGCTTTCTACCGTTAGGCCACACCCATCTCTCATTTTACTTCGTATTTTAAGGAAGGTTCTCACTATATTTCCCAGGCTGGTCTTGATCTCTGACTCCTTAGGAACTTGGGACCTGATGCTGTGTTGACTGACTTTTCTATTGCTCATCCAAGTGTATACAGTTTACACGGAATGCAAGATTCCAGCCACAGTATGTATGGCAAGATTTCTTTCCTGGTCTCTAGTCCATAAACCACATCTGCAGCATCCTGACAACTAGTTCAGGACGGATGGTAGTTCGTCTGCAATAGATAACTCCTGCAGAGGCAGCAAGATGACTCATTCAGAACAATAACCTTGCAATTCTTCTCCCAGGCCACCAGCCAGGCTCTTTTCTATAATAATGCATTGTGAAACATGTTGGCCCTTATTTTGTGTGGGCTTCAACCTTCCATGTTGATGCATTGCTCTAGAATCGTCCCTTTGCATGGTACACCATGCCTTTGAGGCCCTAAATTGTAGGAAATGTTTTAGAATTGATCCATTTGCAATTTCCATATCGGGAGAAGGTGAGAGCTTCTTGGCAGTGGGCACAGCTCCTTCTCAAAGGCAATTATCTTTTACGCATAGATCCTGTCTACCTTGTGCAGAAGCCCATCATAAATCTCTACGTTTTTATTATTCTACTTACAATATACCGACTACTGTATTTTATTCATAAATAGCTAGGATTTTGCTTTGAGGCCAGATCATAAGCTGGGATGACATAGTTATGAATAATGTTGAAAGCAAAATTGCTAGAATAACAGATGTCAGAGTGACCCAATTTTTTCCCTTTCTTCCATTTCTCCTTAATTGGCAAGGCAGATAACAGTGGACTGCTTCTCCCAGCCTCTGCATCTCGGGCTTTCTCACGCTTGCTTTCCCCCCTTGTATTTTACAACTTCTTGGTTATTTTCCTCAAAATAGGGTCAGGCTTGACTTCTGTACCCAACCTTTGGCTTGGCACAAATCAGCATCAATTTCTCTCCTTCTGTTTGTGTATGTGTGTGTCTGTAAGTGTAAAATGTAGTAACAGTGGATTTTCTATTGTCTTCTCTAGGATATATTTGTGCCAGACCTACAAGGTAAAGGCAAGATTGGATCTCACACAGAGCACTTTATCAATCAGACTTCACAGAAAAATGGTTCTTGCCAGGAACCCAAAATATTATTATCAGAGTAACTCTGCCAACAGTGCAGAGGATTCAAGGTAACAATGTGCTGAAAGTAACTCTGTTCAGAAGTTTCCTTCTGGATCAGGAACTGTCCAAGCCAGCCAGGTGCATGCTAATCAGGAGGCACCCTGCCGAGCTGGGCCACAGCCCCTCACTGCTGCATCCTAAGTAAATTCTCTCACACTGAGCTATACTCTTTGTACTTTTCATTTGGGATAGAGTCTCACTAAGTGACTCAGGTTGGCCTAGAATTTGTTGTCCTCCTGACTTCTCCTCCGAAGGAACTGTGATTACCAGCCAAGAATCCATGCCAGGCAATCACCATGCTGTTAAGTAATTCAACCTAACTTCAGTAGAAATAATAGTTTAATTCACTAAAATGGATTTGCAGTATATTAGAAAGAGGGCTAAAATAGGTCTGATGTTATTCATTTAAAAAAATAAATCCCAGATCCCATAAAGTCTTTCAGGTCTACAACTTCCCTACAGATTTATTGTTTATTGCCCTTATGTCTGAAAGAAGTTACATCGTCACTACCGGTAACAACTTATGCGTCTGTCAAACTGCTCCTAGGGGTCCATTACAAGGTGTCTATAGAAGTCTTTTACTTCTGGTCACTCAGACAAGCTATAGCAGACCACACCAGCCAGCAAAAGTCCTCCCCTAGTTCTTACCTCACAGACTTCCTCCTGCCTCCTGGGTCCCCGCATCTCTGATAAGGACAGTGAAATGGAAATGAACAATAGAACAAAAAGAACATTGGAGTCAGAATTACTCACAGTCTCAAATCCTAGCTAAGCGGCCTTCAGAAAGCAACTTCAGCTACTCGAAGAACATTGAATATGTGTGTGTGTGTGTGTATGTATGTATTGTTAGCACTAGTACACATTATACGTCCACTATGACATGTCTGGTGCATGACATATGTTCAATAAACACAAAGCAAAAAGCAAAGCAAATGTGCAGAAGTAGTTCTCTTAAAAAAAAAACCCACATAAGTCATTTTCAAATACTCCCACATAGAAACTCCATGTTTGTTTTTGATTCTTTCATTGGAAGGCAGGAGTTTGGGGCATCAGAGTTGGTCATGTATGGACATCTTGCCTTTTGGCTCTTCTGTGAGGATGCCTAATCTTGGCTTGAGCACAGCCATGCATTTATTTGGCAACATATCACATGTAACCCCTTGACGTGTTTGCACAGGTGTGTTAAAATTGCAGCAGGAAGTTTTCTTTTGTCTGTCTATGGGTATGAGTCCATGGTGGTAAAAAGTTAACTTCGGGGCCAGAGAGCAGTGGCGGATCTTCCAGTGGACCTGGACTCGATCCCCAACACCCACATGGCAGCTCACAGTCATCTGCAACTCTAGTTTCCAGGGAACTTGATGCCCTCTTCCTGCCTCTGTGGGCACCAGGCATGTACACAGTGCAGTACACAGACATTTATGCAGACAAAATATCTACACACATAATAATAATTTATAATTTTTTAAAGTTAAATTGGCTCCACACACCTGATGTATCTACCTCTATGTAGAGAAATACTCATACACACAAAATAAAAACAAAGAGATCTTTTTTTTTTTTTTTTTTTTTTTCGAGACAGGGTTTCTCTGTAGGAGGGTTTGGGCTTTATTTGGGTTTAGAGTGT
>NW_004949181.1:879176-883643 GCF_000317375.1 Microtus ochrogaster
TTCCCTTCCCTTCCCTTCCCTTCCATGTGTTAGCTTTGTCAAAATGCCTAACTTATAAAGAGGGAAGTTTCAGTCTGGCTCAGGGTTTCAGAGATTTCAGTCCATGGTCATTCAAGCATGTTGCTTTGCATTTGTGGCAGTGAGTACCTCCTGGCAGGGAACATGCAGCTGAGAAGATGATCTCCTACAGCAGACAGAAAGTAACAGGTAGGGGAGGGGATTTTGCTTTAAAGACATCCTTCTAATGACCTAGCTACTTCCTACTAGGCCCCACCTCCTAAAGGCTCTTTCCATATTAAGATTCAACTGTGACATATTACTCTTGGGCCTTTGGTTTATCAATTACCAATACCTCCCTTCACTTATATTTTGTTAGGGTAGATTCATTAGCTTCTTGAAAACTGGAAGGAGAGGTACCTTGGCAAGATATGAAATTCTAAGTATTGTTGTTGTTGTTTTTTCATTTGGGTTTTGTTGTTGCTTTTGTTTTTGGGTCAGTCTCATTATTCATCCCATCCTGCCCTATGTAGCCCACATTCTCTATACAGAGCATAATAGAGATCTGCCTGCCGCTGCATTTTTAGTCCTGGGACCAAAGGTGTGCACCACCATGCCCAACCTCCCTCGTTACGGTGTAAACGAACGGCAAACAGAATTAGACAGGCAAGCTCAATATCAGCTTTAATAAGGGGAGAACTTACAAAACCAAAGTTCCAAAAAAGAGCAGGAAACAAAAGGGAAGGCGGGGAGCACACCCGCCAGATTTATAGGTAAACATACGCCTCAGGGCTACCCGCCCCAAAAGAAAGGTGATTGGTTGGGGCTTCCCCTACATCTCTCCCTTTTGTCTAAATAAGACAGAACCAAACCAAATACAATTATATACAATAGGAACAAATAAAATTATAAACAACAAACAATATTAAACAAGAAATATATAACAAAAGTTTTACTAAACATTTTATTTTAAGGAGTCTAAATAATGTAGAGAGTAAATATAATTATCTAATCTTTAACTCCATCAAAGATCTGAGAAGGGAAGTAATATTATTTAAGCAACCAGGAAGAACAAACGAGAAATTTCTGAAATGTGCAACAAAAGACAGAGACAACTGACTACCTGGGCAATCACCCAAAGTCTTGTTAGCAATGTTGAGTCACCAACTTTGGCTAAGGCCTAACATAACTGACATACCATTATCAAAGGCAAGAAACTTTTTTAGAACTATTCTACCCTGTCGTCGCAAGATAAGACAATCCTGTTTTATCCATTTATGGATTTTCTGTATCTTTGTCAGTAGTCGAGGTATGGGCTTTTCTTTTGCCCGAAGGCCAGTTGTGCCAAGAAGAAGACAAGCTCCCAGTGGAGTGTCTTTGGTGCTCAACGTTCTCTCGGGAGTAGAGTGGTGTTACCAGGAGTGATTGTGTCTCGTTGGCACAGAATTCTAAGTTAGATTAAAGGCCATTTTCTACAGCTCTTCGAAGAGGTTGAAGATTATACTATCTATACTAACTATAATCTCTATGTATCTAAAAAACCTGATTATCCTAAATATAAATATGACAAACATATATGACTATAGATTTATAGTTCTCCATATCTATCTAACTTGAGGACTAAGAGAATAAACAACTGTGCAAATTATGAGAACAATGATCTCCAAATGTAAACAATGTCATTACATACCAAATGTAAACAATGTCATTGCATAAATAATATCAGAGGTAGAAATGTACATTGCAATATGGTAAATATATCAATACAATATAGACAGAGGTATAAGCATACTCTTATACAATAAATAGAGAATAGAAGCACTTACATTTAATATTCAATATGTGGTTGAAAAGCAGCACAAATTAGGCGCCAAAATGTTATGGCATAAACAAATGACAAACAGAATTAGCCAGGCAAGCTCAATGTCAGCTTTAATAAGGAGAGAACTTACAAAACAAGGTTCCAACGAAGAGCAGGAAACAAAAGGGAAGGTGGGGAGCACACCCGCCAGATTTATAGGCAAACATACGCCTCAGGGCTACCCGCCCCAAAAGAAAGGTGATTGGTTGGCGCTTCCCCTATTCTCCCTGCCTATTTGTAAAGGCCTTTCCCACATATCATTGGTTTATCTTTTTTATAAACTTTCAAAGTTTTATCTTTGCCCCATTATTTTAAAAAATTTACAGCTTTTATGCAGGTCTGTTTCACATGATCAGCACATCTCTGTACTTAGTTTTGTAGTATTTTAGTCTTTTCAGGAAAGCTATGGGGGTTCTTATCATGGAGGTCCTTGAAGGCCCTTGACTATCACATGTAAAAAGTAAAAAATGCAAGATTTTAATCCATCTTTATTTTTCCATATACTTTTTGAGACAGTGTTATCACTATGTCAACCCAAGCTTGTTCAAATTTATAGCAGTCCTCTTAGCTTTGCCTCTCAAGTGCTAGGATTGTGAGCTTGGACCACCACAACCAGCTGAATGGCATTTTAAACTGTTTAGCATATAAAAATTAAAAAATTAAATATCTTGAGATCTTTGAACTTTAAGAAAGCAAAATAAAAATAGAGGGCTGGCTTTTCAAGTCAGAGCAAATACTGAGAGCCTAGTCAGTTTGTGTTTTCTTGCTGCCACGAAGGGAGCAATTGAATGCCACATCCTTTTTGCTGTGGGCTCCCACTGCCCTGTGCCAGCTAGGCACCTAGTGTCTCAAAACACCACCAACAACAAAATACTGATAGCTCAGAGCCTCCAGTCCTCAAACTGCTATACTTACAGAATCATTTCTTCCACACACGCCTTACTTTCCCTCCTATTCGTTACCTTTCATTTATATTTGCTTTGGGGAGCTAAACAGCTTATAAATATGCTAGTAATCACACTTGTGCAAGTATCCTATTGCTTTGTAATGTGAGCAGCTTCACTGACTACCTGCTTTTATCTCAGAGTTCTAATGTTCGATTGCCAGATTCTAATGTTTTGTCTCTCTGACCTCTTCTGCTACTACCTTTGTTTAAAAGTTAATATTATTATTGTTATCCCAGGATAATATGGATTATACGAATGATTAGGAAACAAAGGCAATGAATGGTTTGACCCACTCTCTTGAGTGGTAGTTATTATTTGGTTGGTTGGTTGGTTGTTGTTGTTATTACTATTATTATTATTATTATTATTATTATTATTATTATTGGTTTGATAAGGTGTTTTAGTTTAATTCCTATTGCTTTGATATAGACTGTGATCAAAGTATCTTGGAGATGAAAGGGTTTATTTAGCTTATACTAATACCTTGCCATAATCCACCACTGAGGGAAGTCAGGGCAGGGAGTAAAGAAAGGAACCTGGAGGCAGGAACTGAAGCAGAGATCACATCACAAAGGAATGCTGCTTACCACCCTGCTCTCAATGCTTGCTCAACTTGCTTTTTTATACAACCCAGCACTACCTATCTGCCTTGGGGTGGCACTGCCCACAATAGGCTGGGTCCTCCCACATCAATCAAGAAGATGGCTGCCCCACAGAATTATCAACAGTCCAATCTAATGGAGGCATTTCCCAATGCATATAAGTACACTTCAGATTTACCTGTTTATTGTGTTCTATCTGCTGTATTCATTTGTCCTAGACACTGTCATAATGTGGACAAGTAACACTTACTGAATTCTTTGCATGAATTATCTTTTTTGATCTTCATCATATCTGAAATAGTTATTAACATTTTCACTTCATTCCTCTAACAAAGAAACAAAAGTCACAAAGAAGAATAATTTCCTCAGAGACACATTGTTAAGAAGGAACAGGATGACACTGAGTCCCGGTCACCCAACCTCAAAGTTAAAATTAACATTTTACCACACTGACTGCATCACAAACAACAGAAGGCATCTCCTGAAGTCCCCAGTCATGACTTCCAATGCTAAAGGTGTGTACATTGATGGAGTCTGGTGTTTAAAAATAAAAGAATGAAACATCAAGGAAAATTCTGTCAAAACCTAAAACATACAGACAGAAAAATAAAGAAGTTACATTGCCTTTCTATAAACTGAATCTTTACTGATCTTCTCAAGGCCAAACATCTGATCTCATCTGAGTGCAAAGCCAGTAAATAATATGCATGAGCTTTGAGATATATCAACCTGTTTATCCACTTATGCAGCCACTAATGGATTCATTCATTGACTCATCTTTAGCGCAAGTATTTACATCAACTGCCATGGCAGCAATGTGCTAAGTGGTATTCAATTGCTTTCATAGCTCTCCACCTAAGCCTGGAGCACAAAGCACAGATGTGAGGCTTCTCTGGCTCGGAGAGATGTCTCTTTCAGTGTCCTTTGAATAAGAACAGAGGCAGACTCTGGCTTAATGGCAAACAACTCTGTAGATATCTAATAGACTTGGTTTTCCCCTCAGCTAGAGATTTTTCCAGAAGTCAAACACACTTCTTCGTAGAAGGAAAAATATCTCAGA
>NW_004949181.1:883748-894430 GCF_000317375.1 Microtus ochrogaster
CTCTCTAGTCAGTAGTATCCTGGTTTCCACCCGGAAACCCTTTCTCCAGCCTCAAACCCACAGACTCATGTTGTAGAACAATGGTATCCTACAACAGAGAAGAGGGGAGTTTCTCTGAAGGTGCCATTTGGAATTTAGTTCTCATTTTTTTCTTCTAGTATGCCTCTGGCCCATCAGTTACTCTGAAAGAGTTTGAGACAGAAATAGCATGACTTGCATTCCGCTCCACCTGTAATGGCTGCCCCCTGAAGCTCCAAGGGAAATTCGGGAAAGGGTAGCCTAGATGCTGACTCCAGTGTCATTTTATGCTTGCAATGTGCAGTGGAGGGAAACTTCACACACGATATAAGATCGTGGCCATTTTTATACAACTCCGTTCAGTGCAGACTGAGTCCTCAGTGCTTGCCTGTAGGTAAAGTTTCTCCAGCTCTTATCTGGCAATCTGTTCCTTCCAAGTCTCACTGAGGCACCAAGCTAGGCATCTGCACATTCGATTTCAGATGCTTCCTTTCTCAAGAATCAGCAGAGTCGTGTATTTGCAGGGAGTGAGACAAGGTACCAAAAAGAATTTCTGACCAGCCACATTGTCATTGCTGGCCATTCAGAAGGACAGTTCATCCATTACAAGGCCGCCAAGTCACACTAGCAAAGAGGCCACCTCAGATGCTCACTGAGGACAGGATGGCCAGAAGAACAGTGGTTACCTCCCAGGATTGAACCTGGATAGCACGGAAACTTGTGTAGAGTCTCTACAGGGATGAATGTCTATTCTGCCACGTCTCCCTTTAGAACTCCTGGTGACCTAGGAACTAGGAGGGGAGAGGGAAGGCTATGGAGTTTGAATCGGCTTGCTCGGTAATTAGCGTGTGTGGAGAAGACAGCTGCTGAAAGGTTGCAGGGAGCAGGGAAGAGATGACAGACTTTTCACATAGGGGTGGGTAAGGGTGCTGTGGTTTGAATGTGATGTGTTCCCACAAAGAATCAGGTTTGCAGGCTTGTCTCCCAGCTGGTGATGATCCTGAAAAATGAATGGATCACAAATCATAGGACCCCTGGTCTAACCAATGGACTAAGCCTTTGATGGACTCACATTTGTATGATATTACTGGGAGGTGATTAAAAAAATGAGGTTGGGTCTGGGTAATGAAATCAGATCACTGGGTATGGGTGTCACTGAAGCATGCAGATTTTGTCCCAAGTCCTTCCTATCTCATGCTCTGCTTCTGACCACCTTGGGGTATGCAGCTCCCTCCATTTCTGCCATGCTGTTTCTGCCTTGTCAACAGGCCTGAAAGCCATGGAGCAGCTCTCCATGGACTGCTCTCTGAAAGACTATAAATTACTTGTTTTAGGTACCTGTCATAGCCATGGCCTAATACAAAGGATAATAAGGAAATTAAAAAAAAAACCTAGCACAAAGCCATTTTCAATAATAAGGCATGCTACAAGAAAATGCTATCATGTTCACATGCAGGTCAGGAGCAGAGTTGCTACTAAAACATCTCTTGGGGAAGGAATACAAAGAGAATTGGTATGACATCGAGCTGATTCCTTAGTGACAAGGAAAGGCTCTAAGGAAGAATAGGCTTGGAGCTCAAGAGAGGAAGGACATGGGATTGAAGAAAGGCCAAAACACAAGTCCCATCCAGAGAACCTGGAGGGACCAATGGACTTTCTTCGGGATGTCGGAAGAGAGATAAGTCAGCCTGCGTCAGATTTGAATAGGGGAAAGGAATCAGGCAGGCTTCCTGGAAAGAAGTAGAGGACTGGAAAGTTTAGGGTCAGGTGGCTAGAATTATCATAGTTTGTCCATTGACAGATGCAGACCCTATTTTGGTCTTAGACTAGGGATAATTCCTGGGCCCCAGCTTCCCCATTTTTAACATAGGAAAAAAAAGCATTTCTGGAAGTTGCATGAAGAGAAGGCATCTAAGTCATGTAAGAAGAAAGCAGTAATTCCACTTAAACATATGTGTATATGTATGCTATATTTATATAATGAAAGAGTGGGTTTTCACAGCATCAGGATCTCCATGAGAGAGAACTTGCAGGAACATGTAGTGTTTGTCTTTCTGGATCCACTCGAAATGGGGGATAGTATTACTCCTAGAAGTTACGGGTTGCCAAATAAAAAGCCCAGTGCCAGCTGTAGGACCCTCCTTCAAGTTGGGGGACTCTCAGAGATCTCCCACAATAGTTGAGGCTATTGATATGGCTACCACCATATCAATATATCTGGTGGTCGGTTACCACCAGAGTTTTGTGGCAAGAGAGTTCTGAAGACACTACACACTCTGATCATACCACCAGGAAAAGTCAAACTGGAGCTGACATGTTTCTTCCTGCTACCTTATAACAGAAGGTGCTATGCAGGTTGTTGGGGAAGAAAATCCACCGACAGTCTTACCAAGATTTAGTACTTATGAGATATAATAATGACTGGCCTAGAAAGATACACCCATGGTACAACAGTGATTGATATAAATGTTATGGGGGTAGCCAATTACTTTTTTTTTAAAAAAAATGGATTAAAAACCTGACCTATGCAGGGAAATGCATGCCTCCTACTATAAATCTGGCTAATATCATGTGACTGGGGATCTCATAAGGGTGAACCTACTACTATATTTTGCTAAATAAACACAATACCAAACTGCCTCCTAAATATGCATCTCTGTTCTATAAGCTGATAGAATACCCATGGATTAGTGTACCTCTCAGTCCTCATCAGAGAAGAGTCTTTGTGCAATAGACAGAGACCCACAACTAGTCAAGTGTGGAGAATAAGTGTCTGTGGAGTGTTCAGTCATAAATGGGGCATCTACAATCATCCCCCACAAGGCTCAGGGAGCATTGCTGAAGAATGGACCAAAAGATTGTAATAGTCAGAAGCTGGGTAAGACTAGACAATACAGTGTCTTCTGGATCTAACAGAACTGCCGCATTCTTCATGAATGCAGGGCAGATGTGGCTGTTACACAAAACCTGCACAGAATTCGGCCAATCAGCAATCATGACTGAGAACTCGCGAGCACCCATCAGCAGCTGAGGACCTTTTGACAGTTGATGGCTATTACGCAAGAAAGAGTCAGTTTTCTTTAGGGTTATGGACCCTGGTAACCTGGTAAGTCAACCATGTTCTGGTAGAGGGCCCCATAGTAATATCTATGAGTAACATGAATCAGACTTAAAGAAAACAACACAAAGCAAAAGAAGACATAAAGTTGGAAAAGGGGTGGGCAGAGGGAACCTGGGAGGATTTGGAGTGGTGAAGAGGTAATATGTATAAAGTACTCTGTCTACATCTATGAAATACTCAAAGAACATTTTTAAATTCTGTTTGTTTCTAAAAGGAAATGGCCAAAGCTTCCAATGCCCAGCAGAAGAATGGGTCTCAGAATGGAGTCTGTTTTTCCTTGAGCAGTTCATGAATTGAAGCCAAGTTAGACGGAAGTTGGGGGAAGTGGTGCAGACAATGGGGAGCTGTGGGACTCTGAAATGTCGAAGCCTGATCATAGGTAGGATGTCTAGGTTCACAGTGACCCGAACAAAGAATTTGCATGAGTGAATGATGGGCTAAAAGAGAAACAAAGGGAGCACTGGAGAGTGGGTCACCATCTGTTTACACAGAATGGAGATGTAGGCTACCCTGCAATCTCACACGGGAAAAAGAGCTAGGGAGGGGAAGCTAGATGTATATGAGAAGCCAAGCGAGAAAAGTAAAACTCAGCGATGAACTTAGGTAAAACTGAAAATCATCCCTACAATGATGGAAAATGTACAGGTTAGAAGCTACAAGTTGGATATTGGAGGAGAGGAAAATGTATAGAGCCCCGCTCACTGCTGGGATTCACTTGGGGTCTCATGCATATAGAGCAAGTGCTCTAACACTGAGCTGTTCCACAGACCATTTTCCTGTGGCATTCTGGTGCTTTATTGATAGCATGGATTCACACACTAATTCTGCAAAATTGTCTTGCGTCTGGGCAGAGATGGAATGGAGTAGGTTTCTACCAGAGTCCAGAATCCTGCCTAGGAAGAGAAGCAAACATTGGGGACCCTGATCTACCCGAAGGACAAGAAGAGTCCTGAGGCGGGAGCTGCTGCAGACATCCATGAACGAATGGGGTCCCAACTCTTGTTTATACAATTCTCATTTGGGGAAACAAAAGAAAAATTAAGAGAAGGTATATTACTCTACAGAAGAGCAGAAACTCTTGCCTGGAACTTCAGTAAGACAGAGTGAGAAGGGGCCACTAGTGGAAGGGGATGAAGATATCTGTGGCAAAGAGTAAGCCAGCCAGTATAAATGCAGCAGAATGGGGCTCTAAGGGACTTGGGTAGGACTGTATTATCAGGGAAGTTCTCTCCATCTTCAAAATGACTCAGCCGGAGTCTCAGTGCTCATATTGTGGCAAAAGTAATTTGCCTTTTCTACCTGTGCCGTGATGACCTGCTATGTGGCTACTTGGGCAGCAGAGGCCTCAAGGGATTTGGAATGGGTGTTGAGCCAGCAGAGGAAGATGAGATGGAGGTGGAAAGTTCAGTAATGGCCTTTAATTCTGAGACTTATGAAAAATGGGTTCCTTCCCCTCAGCAAACATCACTGTGCTCTCCCTGAAAGAACGCCCATGAATCATACCAGGGTCCATCACAGGAGCAGTGTGGAGTGAGGAGCGGAGGGGCAACTTCATGATTTCAAGTTGTGAGTGAGCAAAGAGAGTGACTGGATGGCTTTAACCTCAGGAACGGAAGATGGTTTTTAGCTGAGAAGGGCCCGCTGCTATGTTGTCCATGTGCACAGCAGGACTTGCCCGTGTGTGGATGGAACAACAGTGCTGAATATGGCAGCCAGCCTGTTTGATGCTTGGGTCTCAGCAACTCAGATGACGAGCACAGATGACTAGCCAGAATTTTATGACTGACGTTATTGACACAGACCATCTATAGTGGAGGGCTGGCTCCATCCTCTATCAGTTGTGTTTCTGGGAGGTCACATGGCTTGCCAGGGCTTCTGACGTCTTTCTATGCTGAAGGTGTAATAATGCTGTCCATGTTCAAAGACTGTAAACATTCAATAAAACAGTGTTTGAAATGTAGATGGCACATAATGTTTCCCATAATTGATCTTTTAACTATTCTTTATCTAGGATAACTTTCTGGTTTCTTTTATGTTTAAGGTGTGCTCATTTACTTTTGTTTGAAATAAACTAATATAACAGACTCCCTGAAGTGCCCCTCAGACCTAACTGGTCATCTTTACCACCTCTACCTCTCTGTGTCTGAGAACATTCTGTAGGACCACATGTACAAACACTCTGGATGTGCTGGGAATGTCTATCCTCAGAGGCAGTGTGCCGTTGACGACCATCCTGTCTTTATTGTCTACAAGTTTTCTTCCAACCCCACCCGCTTAAAGACAAACCACGGGAAGTCAGTCTCCAAGCCCTCAAAACAGGACAAAGGTGTCTTTGCATAGCTCTGACATAATCTTTCCTCAAGGTGGACCCCTCCTTCCTCAACCACCAAGCATGGTTCCCGTAAATAAACTTAAATGAGAGACTTGTATCCAGCACTGAGACCCATTTCTTCTTTCAGGTGATATTGACTCTAATGTGGCCAGCATGCCTTTTCTTCTCTGAGCCCAGACTACTTGCATTCACTATGGAGTATTGTAAGGGCTGTATCAGAGAATGTACTATGAGGACTTTTTCCTGAGAGACTGTGCATTCTAGCACTTAAGGAGATAAGCAAAGATTCTCACTGACAATGCCACTGCCAGACTGATCCTCATAAGGAAATCCTGGCTTACATATTATGGTGGTCTATTGAGATTGTTTATTTGAATAAGCTAAAAAAAATACCTAGGAAGTCAATAAAGTACACTCCGGTGCCCCAGAGACCAGTTGGCAGCATCTCCCATCCCCAACCCTACTCGACTCCCCTCTACCATCACATCGGTGACCACCAGAGCCACATTTTGGAATAAGGAAGAGGTAAGAGCCAGTGGCTGGCTGTTTTGCTTTTCTGACCTTTCGGCTGAACCCCAATTTCTGTCTCTGTTTTTTTTTTTAATCATGCTATACCCATCCTTCTGCTGGATACAAGAAACATACCTAAACCACAAAGACAGACATTACCTCAGAGTAAAGGGTGGGGAAAAGAATTTTGATCAATGAACCTAAGAAACAAGAGGGTAGCTATTCTAATATCTAACAAATGGACTTCAAACTAAAATTAATCAAAAGAAATGGAGAAGGACGTTTCATATTCATCACAGGAAAAATCCAATAAGATGAAGCTTTAATTCTGAACATCTATGTCTGAAATACATGGGCAACCACATTTGCAAAAAAAAAAAAAAAATTCTAAAACTTAAACCACATATCAAACCCCATATACTAATAGTGGCAGACTTCAACACCCCACTCTCACCAATGAACATGTCTGTCAGAAAGAAACTTAAAAGAGAAATAAAGGAATGTTATGACTCAAATAGACTTAACAGACATCTATAGAACATTCTACCCAAACACAAAAGAATATGCTTCTTCTCAGAACCTCATGGGACCTTCTGTACAAATGACCACATACTCAGGAACAAAGCAAGTGTCAATACATACAAAAAAAGTAGAATAATCTCCTGTATCTTATTGGATCACTGTGGCTTAAAGCTAGAATTCAAGAACAATTCTAACTACAGAAAACTACAAAAAAAAAAAAAATGGAAACAGAACAGTGCTCAACTGAATCACCCTGGGTCAAGGAAGAAATAGAGAAAGAAATTAAAAACTTCCTAGAATTCAACAGAAACAGAAGTACAACATACCCAAACTTATGGAACACTCTGAAAGCAAGAGGAAAGTTCATAGCACTAAATGCCTATATAAAGAATGTGAAGAAAGCTCACACTAGTGACTTAACACCGCACCTGAAAGCTGTAGAACAAAAAGAAACACACTCACCCTGGAGGAGTAGGTGACAGAAAATAATCAAATTGAGGGCTGAAATTAATAAAATAAAAAAGAGAGAACAATACAAAGAATCAATTAAACAAAGAGCTGGTTCTTTGAGAAAATCAACAAGATAGACAAACCCTTATCCAAACTACCAAAAAGCAGAGAGAGAACATCCAAATTAATAAAATCAAAAATGAAAAAGGGGACAAAACAACATACACTAAGGAAATTCAGAGAATTATTAGGTCATACTTCAAAAAACCTGTACTTCATAAAATTGAAAATTGTGAAAGAAATAGACAATTTTCTGGATAGGTACCACATACCAAAACTAAATCAAGACCAGATAAGCAATTTAAATAGACTTATAACCCCTAAAGAAATAGAAGCAGTTATTAAAAGTCTCCAAACCAAAAAAAAAAAGTCTAGGGCCAGATGGTTTCAGTGTAGAATTCTTCCAGAATTTCCAGAAGATCTAATACCAATATTCCTCAAATTATTGTACACAATAGAAACAGAAGGAAGGTTGCCAAATTCTTTTTACGGGGTCACAGTTACCCTTATACCCCAACAACACAAAGATGCAAATAAGAAAGAGAATTACAGACCAATTTCTCTCATGAACATTGATGCAAAAATAATAAAATACTGACAAATCTGATTCAAGTACACATTAAAAAAAAATCATCCACCATGATCAAGCAGGCTTCATTCCAGAGATGCAAGGGTTGTTCAACATACAAAAATCTGTCAATGTAATTTATGATATAAAAAACCCTGAGAGATTAAAAAGCACATGATCATCTCTTTAGATGCTGAAAAAGCCTTTGACAAAATCTAACATCACTTCATTATAAAGGTCTTGGAGAGATCAGGGATACAAGGAACATATCTAAACATGGGATAAAGGCAATATACAGCAAGCCAATAGCCAAACTAAATGGAAAGAAATTCAAAAGGATTCCACTAAAATCAGGGACTAGACAAGATTGTCCACTCTCTCCATTTCTATTCAACATAGTACTTGAAGTTCTAGCTAGAGCAATAAGACAACAAAAAAAGACCAATGGGATACAAACTGGAAAGGAAGAAGTCAAGCTATCATTATTTGTAGATAATATGTTAGTATCCATAAGTGACCTCAAAAATTCTACCAGGGAACTCCTACAGCTGATAAACACCTTCAGAAATGTGTTCAAGTCCAGCAGACAAGGGTTAATATCCAGAATATATAAATGAAAATAAAATTAAATTCCAGTAAATAAATAGCTATCAAAGAAGAGGCACAAATTGATAATGAATTTTGAAAGTTTAAAATCCTTAACCACCAGAAAATTACAGATCAAAACTTCTTGGGGGTCTATCTCACCTTAGTCCGAATGGCTACCATCAGGAAGACAAGTGAGGCTGGGAATATGGATCAGTCATTGAGAGCATGCACTGCTTTGGCAGAGGACCTGAGTGTGGGTGCCAGCATCAACATGGAGCAGCTCACAGCAGCTGGTGACTCCAGCTCTCTATGTGCTGATGCCCTTCTCCTAGAGTCTTCGGGCACTGCATTCCCATGCACATACATACCTTCCCTGCACAAATGCAAACGCATATACTGAAAAAATAACAAAAATAAATGATGGACATGGAAGGGATGGGAATGAAGAAAGGGAAGCTGTGAAAGAATGTGATTATATTTTAATTAAGATTTTAAAAATAAACAATAAAAAACAAACATTTAAAAAATAAAATAAATTGCAGCATATACTGGTGAGGATGTGGAGAAATTAGATCCTTTATGTACAATGGTTATACACACACACACACACACACACACACATACATACAGTTGCTATGAAAATCAGCATTGATTTGTCTCCATAGACAAATAAATCAATAAATAACTAAATAAAATAGGAGTACCATATGACCCAGCTGTATACCACATGGGTATATAACAACAACAACAACAAAAACCTCTGAAGTCTCATTACAGAGACACTTGCACATCCATGTTCACCACTGCCCTATTCACAACAATCAGGAAATGTAATAAGGCTGTATGTTCACCGATAGGAGAATGGATGGAGAAACTATGGTACATAATCACAATGGAATTTTATTCTGCTTTAAAGAAAAAATTAAATCACACCACCACAAAAATATGGATCAGAAAATTTCTGTTACATTAAATACTCCAGAAAATATGTGGGAATCTCTCTCTCTCTCTCTCTCTCTCTCTCTCTCTCTCTCTCCCTCTTCGTGTGTGTGTGTGTGTGTGTGTGTGTGTGTGTGTGTGTCTGTGCCTATGTGAGTGTGAGATTATGAAGCTGGAAAGGGGACCATGGAAGGGGAAAAGAGAATGATAAAGAAAACAGGAAAGCATATGGTATGAAAGCAGAGGGACACTTACTGATGGGGAGGGAAGGGTATCAGAAAGAGAGGCCCAGGGCATGTGGGGAGGAGAGACGGAGAGAAAGACCCATGAGAACGAAGCATCTATGAAAATGTCACAATTGAACCCTCCCTATGCAATCTGAGTTTACGAGATTAAAAACAATAAATTCTTCTATAACCAAGGAATTTACTTGAAAGCACAAATTCTCTGTGGCCTCCACAGTTCTTTAGGGAGGGGTGCTACTAGGAAGTGTGTCACTGAAAGTGAATTTTGAGGTTTCAGAAGTTCAAAACAGGCCTGGTGGCTCACTGTCTCTTCCAGCTATCGACCGATCCAAATGTAGGACTCTCAGCTATCTCTCCAGCACCATATCTGCTCGTGTGCCACAATGCTACCCACCAGGATGACAATGGACTAGACCTTTAAACTGTGAGCTATTCCCAAACAAATGTCATCTTTTAATGTCATCTTTATAAGAGTAGCCATGGTCATGGTGTCTGTTCATAGAAATAGAAATCCTAACTAAGACAATATCCTTAAGCATTTTGAACATCAACTTTTAAATTGATGACATATTTTTTTTAGGATAGGAAGAGAAATATGCTCAAATAGTATGCATTTGCTTTTAACACCAGTATAAAATTAACACATTGCCAGGTGAAAGGTCATTCCTCTGAATCACTGGATCTCTCTGCTGTAATTTCTGTTACTTTGAAATTCATCCAAAGTCCAATATTAAGTCATTTTCTAGGTGCTGTACCAAGAAACAGATGAGGAAGACACAGCAGCTTTCCACTGCCACATCTCACTCTGGAAGTGGCACATCTTGGTACTACTCACTCTAGAAGCTGGAGCTAGTCATGTAGGCACAGGCTAACTGCAAAGGAAGCTGGGTGTGATGGCTAATCTTGGTTGTCATTTTGACACATCTAGGAAGATAGGAAGCCTCGGTTGAGAAATTGCTTCCATCAGATTGGCCTGCAGAAATGTCTGAGGGACATTATAATTGGTGGAGAAGGGCCAGCATCTTAGGCAGTGGGTTAGGACTATATAAAAACGGAAGCTGAGCAAACTATGGGGCACAAGCCAATAAGTGCCATTCCTCTATGGTTCTGCTGCAGACCCTTCCTCCAGGTTCATGCCTTGACGTCCCTCAGTGATAGACTGCAAACTCTAAGACAAACAGACCCATTCATCCCAAATTGATTTTGGTCTGAATGCTTATTGTAGCAACAGAAAACAAAAACATTGGGACGTCCTTGAAAACACAGTGATGGCGGTTAAGTTCCAGATGCCCTCCTGTACTGCATAGTTTTATCCATGCTCAGCACTAA
>NW_004949181.1:894695-896904 GCF_000317375.1 Microtus ochrogaster
AGAGAGAGAGACTGGAAAAACACTAGTGTGAAACTGTGAAACTTAATTTAGCACCTAACATGATCTAAGAAGTATGATATGTATTAGGGAGAAATTAATAGGAATCATCAATGGATTCTTAAAAGGATACAACATAGTAGCCAAAACTAACCATATAAATATAATAGGATGATGAAGAGAGCAATATGTGATATTCCTTTCTGCAGAGGGAAATAATCAATGAGAAGAGACCCCAGGATGAGAGGGTGAGTCTGGAAAGATGAATCATAGCTGGATAGGAAGGGATGGGACTCAAGGGGAATTTCAAGCAATGAAAACACAAGTAGAAAAACGGTAGAGGCACAAAAGTAAGAAATGCAGCTTCTGGAGGTCAGTCTACAAAGCAACAGAACAAAGAGGGGAAGATGGGTCCAAGATCCATAGAGTTTCAAAAGCCAAGTCTGGGAGTCTGGACTTAGGCAACCACATGAGTTACTTTTTGCTGCTGTGATGAAACACCTTGACAGAAAATGACTTATAGAAGAATGGATGTGTTTTGTCTTACAGTTCCTGGGGGATAGAGCCCATAATGGAGAAGAGGCGTGGCAGCTGTTGGCAGGAGCAGGAAGCTTCCTGATTATATCTTGAACCACAAAAGTTAAGCAGAGAGCAAACTGGAAATGGGATGAGGACATAAAAATCCCAATGCCTGCCCCCAGTGATGTGCCTTCTCCAGCATGCTTGCTTCTCCTAAAGGCTCCATAACCTTCCCAAACAGTACCACTGTAGGAAAAAGAGGCCAAAAAAAAAAATCACTCTGCCCCTAATCCACCCAGAGACTGGAAATCCCCTCCCTATTGAGTCAACATTAGTTGAGCAATGTTTCAGAGTTAATGGCCAAGCAATACATCTGGTCCACTGTACTTTTCTACCAGCTCACTGCACATGCTCCAAACACCCCATAAAAGCCCTCCCTTATGCCCAGGCCTCTAGA
The DNA here is from genome assembly GCF_000317375.1 of Microtus ochrogaster. Lineage (NCBI taxonomy): Eukaryota > Metazoa > Chordata > Mammalia > Rodentia > Cricetidae > Microtus > Microtus ochrogaster. The sequence continues at coordinate 895,669 of NW_004949181.1, forward strand.
GCAGTCTCTGTTCCCAGTCAAAGGCAGTTGCCATTCTGGTCTCCACAACAAATCTCTTGTGTGGACTAATGGGTGTAAGAAGCAGGTGCTGGGGAGTAGAAAAAAATCCAGTGTCGTTTTCTTTAAAACTCAAAGGTTATTTTGGATTTAATATACAGAGTTCTATAATATCCAGTTGGAAAATACAAATTCATTTTATCATTTTACAAACTTCTTACTCCATGGAAGCTGACCCTCTACCTTTGTGTCACCTGTGGATGTCCAGTTGGTTCTGCACAGCAGTCTTAGCTGCCTTGTGCATTGCTTCATGGACCACATGGGGAATAAACTGAGATACTGCATGCCAAGTGTCTCTTGTGGGGGATCTGGCATATAGGAGGCTTCTTCAGTCAGTGTTTGCTATTGTTATTATAATTGTGATGATATTAAGATCATGGAAACTTTCCTATCACCACTTGCTATCACCAAGGCTTCAGATCAACTTTCAAAGTTTTCATTGGTATATATTTGATGAACAGAATAACGGACTTCATAACGACAATTTCTTCCTTGTGTATCAGGTACTTGGACTGTATCTGCCCATCTACTCCAAACACACATCTTTCTTTCCTGTCCCCTTCCTTCTAGGCTTCTTCCTTCCCTAAGTCTCAGTTTCCTTTCTTTAATAAGAGAATATCTGTAAAGTATCTGCTTAGACACTTGACCATCTTCAGGTATTCTTTTCCACCGAGTATCAAACATTTCTTAATTTCCCTTCAAGAATCCGTTGCTTTTTAAATTGGTATAGCAAGCAAAAACTATTTACCAAAAAAAAAAATCACATTTCTCACGATTATATAATAAAAATAGCAGGCTTTCAGAAAGGTCAGCATAAACAAAATATGTAAATAACATATTAGAACTGATGAGGTGGCTCAGTGGGTAAAGGTGCTTGCTGCCAAGTCTGATGGTCTGAGTTTGATTCCCAGGATTCACAGAGTGAGTGGTGAGAACTGCCTCCTAAATGTCCTCTGACCCCCACACATGCCCAGTGGCACACACACATACACACACACACACACACACACACACACACACACACACCCCATAAATAAATAGCTGGGTGTGGTGTGGTGGCACATGCTTTTGGTCTTCACACACTCAGGAAGCAAAGGCAGGTAAATCGCTGTGAGTTCTAGGCAAACTAGAGCTGTATAGTGAAACTCTGTCTCAAAAAAATAAGCAAGTTAAAAAATA
>NW_004949181.1:897004-901710 GCF_000317375.1 Microtus ochrogaster
AGGATTCACAGAGTGAGTGGTGAGAACTGCCTCCTAAATGTCCTCTGACCCCCACACATGCCCAGTGGCACACACACACACACACACACACACACACACACACACACACACCATAAATAAATAGCTGGGTGTGGTGTGGTGGCACATGCTTTTGGTTTTCACACACTCAGGAAGCAGAGGCAGGTAAATCGCTGTGAGTTCTAGGCAAACTAGAGCTGTATAGTGAAACTCTGTCTCAAAAAAATAAGCAAGTTAAAAAATAAATAAACATACTAAAAATTTCACCTTATCAAATTTGATTATACCTGTCAATTTGTATCCCTTGTATGATCCCTCCTAGGCATGAAAACATCAGACAAGTGTAGAAAGATATAAAGGCTCTGCCAAACAATAGGGGAACAAGAAGTCACTCAAGGTCGGGATTACTTCCTTAAGCAATTCATACCATTCTGGTTCTTTTTGATTTCCCTGAAATTGCCTTTTCCACTTGCCTTGCTACTGAACACATTAGGGAATGACAAGCTACTGATGTCCAAGCATTCTCCATGCACTTTGCTTGTATGATGATGTAATACAGAAGGGGGGCCAGAGACCAAACCCAAGAGAAAATTGTACTAAAATGGCCGACGTTCATCCTGGCAGGATGGTGCACACTCACTCCAGCACTCAGGAGGCAGAGCCAGGAAGATCCTTGCATCCTTGCAAACTGAAGGTTAGCCTGGAATACAGTAAGGAGATGACTCCCCCCTCCCCAAAAAAAAACTAAAAAGAAGACTGAAAGGCAAAAAGTCCCAGAGACTATGCTTGAGCAAGAAGTCCCAGAGACTATGCTTGAGCAAGAAGCTTGCTTACTGTGCCTTATCTGTAAGTTCAAACCCTTGTCAGGCTGTTCTGACTAGCATGGCCTCATAGAAGCAGGTGGAGTTTGGAGCTAGGCAATTTCTTATTGGCTCTGAGGCCTGGACACTGGCTTGACCTTCCTAAATCTCCAGTCATTCATGGGATGTCAGATCAACAGTGTCAAGGCTGTGAAAGTACAGTTTCCTGAAAGTCCATAGAAACTACCTGAAACTCAATAGATCTCATTTAAAGTTATCCCCCATCCCATTCTGCAAATTCCTGGGACACATGCAGTGGAAAGAGAGAACCCCTCTGACACTTATACTTACGGTGTAGTCTAACAACAAAATAAATTGAATGTAATAAAAAGGAAAAAAAATCACAGTTTGAGTTTTACTTCTTTTAGTATTTAGACATATAAGAGGAAAATTCAACTAAATTAAGTTATGGTAATAAATAAATGAAAAAAATTAATGTATGGTTTGGGATGATAGACTAGGAAATGGGGTGAAGGCCAAATTTCCTTCAGAAGTTTGATTTGCCATACTTTATAGAAATTTGTTAATAATGACCAAATTGGAGAAGTCTGTATCCTGTGAGCATGTCCCGATGAACAGGCATCATTCACAAAGGAGGTCACACTCGAGAGAAGAAAGGAAGGGGCTGAACAACCCATGCAAACCTCCAAACCCCTGCAGCACACCGTCCTGCTCATCTTTACTCTTGTGTTAGCGACTTTCACTTCTCTGTGACAGAAAGTGCCTGACAGAGCAAATCAGAATGAGGGGAGAGTTACTATGATTCAGGGTTTTAGAATCCTCAGTCCATCCTGTCCAGAAGGTAAGGTTGAGATCAAGGTGATGAGAGTTCGCAGTAGAAGATTTCACATCATGTCGGAAGCAGAAACACACCTTCCCCTATACCCCTTCCCACTCTTCTTTTTTGCAATAATTGTTATTTCATGTATTTATGCATTGTGTGTATGCATATTTGATGAGATGTATATGCTATATTAGACACATTGTATGTATATATATTTGATTATATATACATACTATTTGTTCTGTGTAATTTTCTTGTATGTATGTTTTTGGCACTAAATAAGACAACAAACGTCCTCCCTCCTTCGTAGGGGGAATGTTTCAATTCAGAGGAACCTACTGTCCAGTCTTAATTATGATGAATTTTACTCCTGTGCAGCATTGAAATCACCTAGCATTTGATGAATACTTTTCAGTAAATTATGACAAACTCTTCTCAAGCAAAAGCATTCTGACTGCTTCTAGGATCGGGAGACAAGAGGCAGCTGAGGCTGAGTCTCAGAGCTCCTCTTAAGTGTTGGCCAGCTTCCTGTGTTTGCTGTTCAAATCCCCTTTGTGCTGAGTTTGCTTCCCAGACCCAGGCCTGGCTGTTCCTCCTTTCTTTTTGATTCTGATTCCTAGAAAATTTTGCTGTTTATTTTGCTTTAAGCCTAATAGGTCAACACCTGACAGGTTTTTGTTTGTTTGCTCGTTTTTATATTTATTTTTAAGTGTGTGTGTGTGTGTGTGTGTGTGCATTTGAGTGTAATTCACATAGGGACATTAGATACCCCTGGAGCTGGAGGTATGAAATTCCGGAATCGGCACTGGGAATCCAACACAGGGTCTTCGCATGAGTCATATACACTTTTAACCGTTGAGTCATCTCTCCAGTCACAGTACTAAACAGTGCCCCAGACCTTGGCTGAATGTGCTATGCATCTCTATTCTAATGCCCAAATACTACAGTGATTAAGAATATATTCTGGCTCCACATGGCTATAGCAAGCATTTGGTAAGAGGTAAAATGCACTATTGTCATTACAGCTTGAGTGGCATTAGAGTAACAAGAAGGAACGAAAGGCTTGTAAGGGGTGATTCAGTGCACTACTTTACCTAATGGTGGAATTAGTTCCCCAAGTACTGTGGCTTAGGAAGTGGTCTGCTGTGCCAATAGAGACTATTCAATTATGGTTGACAATAAAGCATCAGTTTTTGTAACATTAAAAAAAAAACAAATGCTGCACATCATAAAGGCTGTGAGGGGTCTGTGCACATGATGGACACATTTTAAACAAGGACTGGTTGGCAAAACAAATGTGGTCTCCATCCCTCAGCGCTTGCCAGAGCTAGCAAGAAGGACAGAGGTCAAAAGGACTCTGAAAATTGCCTGCAAAGGTACAGGGTAAGTGGAAATAGAAAATAAAATAAAGATAAAATCCCTCTAGATCCTCCTAGCCAATATTCATTTTTTGCAATGCTGCAGTATAGAAATACACCTCTCAAGGCTAATTCTGTAGAGCTGCTTTGCAGCTTGAATATTGAAATCCTGTCAGACGTGGAAACTAATTCCCTCGATTTGTATTTTCAATTTTTACTGTTTGTATCCTTCTTTTGCCATTACAACGATTTCAAGAAAGCAGCTTTGTTCACAATAGCAGTATACCAGGAAAAAAAAAAAAAACAGCAAAAATCCCACACATTCAAATTTCCATCATTTTGGAAAATGGATAGTGAATTGAACAGTTTTCATATAATGAGATATTCAGAGCAACAGAACACATATGTGTGTGTATACAAAGACACATAATGTGGTATAAAAGAAACAAAAGACCAAAAGCTTGAGAGACATGAGGATTTTGATTTGAAATCTAAAAGCAGGTGTTATGCTTTAAAGATGAAATGTCCCCCTGAGGACATTTGGGGGCCCGATTGCCAGCTGGTGGGCTTCTGGGAAGTGGCTGGATCCAGAGGGCTCTGGCTTCGGGGATGGATTAAATCCCCTGATGGAATGTAATTAATCCCGTGGTGGAGTCTGGTAGTGTTACTGGGAGGAGAGGAAAGGTTGATGTTTAGCTGGGTGGTCCTGAGGAACATGCCCAGGAAATGTGAATCCCAGGTCCTTCATCTTTCCTCTCCATCTGCTGGCCTCATGAGGCAGACAGCCTTCTCCACCAGTCACTCCTCCTACCCCGATTTCTGCCTCACCTCAAGCCCCTAACAAGCGCTAAGCACAGACACTGTAACTTTGGAAGCTGTAAGCCCAAACAAATCTTTGCTGCTTCAAAGTAGTTCTCTTTCCTTCCGTATTTTGTCACAGTGATGAAAACCATAGCTAGCACAAAGGGTCGTACTACTGTTGGCCAGAGTGGCAATTATCTCTGTGGGATTATTAACATGAAAGGTGTGGGGAAAATGGCATTTCTTGATGGGTGGTGGTTACAGAAATAGATACCTTTATAAAATGTAGCGGGACAGCTTCCATTTTCTTCTCAGAAATACTGAGAGCTGTCAGCCGCCATTCGTCCCCATCTCCCTAGAATCTGAAAAGAGACAGGTGCCTGGAGGAAGATGGGATATGTGGACATGGGTGTGTAGGAGATGACTAGCCAGAAATCCTGGGTAAAACCCAGCCAGAATAGCCAAGATGCAGGCACCTATGGGCTGGTGGCTAGAGAGGGTCCCGAGAGTCACAAATGTGGGTAGAGGGAAGAATAAACTCCTGTTGACTTTTTGGATTTTTCTCCACAAATTCTACTAGAAATAATGAGGGAGGATTGCTAGGTGAAGGGGTGGAGAAAGCTCCCATACGACCTGGAGTAGACCAAAAGGGAGCAGGAAGGATTAATGAGAAGCCTGCCTCCTCTTTGCCCTAGGAAACAAAGCAAGGGAAATGTGGTTCCTTGATTCCCCTGAGGAAACTTGCTGCGTTTGGGGAAGGGAATATAGAAAATACATTGCTACTTTTGGACAAAGGATGCATGATGACCTAGGAATTATGCAGAGTGAGGCGCAGATATACCAAATCTACAACCCAGAAGAATAGATAAGAGCATGAGGAAGACA
>NW_004949181.1:901815-906169 GCF_000317375.1 Microtus ochrogaster
TCAGGAAGACACAGTGGGACATTGTAGGCCACTTTGAGCAAAGGAGACTTCTCTGCACAAGGTACAGTCTATTTGAGGACAGCTCTGTAGGACCTGGAGCAAACCTGCAATGCTCCAAGATGTCTGAACCTATTCCAGATGCCACTCAACAGGGCTTTGGGCTCCTGGAAGAGCCACTGAGGCCCTTCTGTGCAAGAGTTAGGTGAAGACTCAGCCACTCTGCTATCTTGTGGGAAGGAGGGAAGTACCCCTTCCCTTGCAACAGTAACAATAACACTGAGCACAAATGTCAATTACTGACTTATTTTTAACCCTTTGCAAGAGCTGAGCTCAGTCAGAGCAGACAAACTGGACATTGAATCTGAGGCGAGGGTGCCATCTGGAGGAGAGAGTAGATAGGAACACTTGCTCTCAGGAGTGGACTCCGTAGGATTTGAGTCAGAAATTTACAAACTGAATCATGAATAATTTCAGTGTGGGCTGAAGTTGAAGCACCTATTTCCCCAGGGCAAAGTCCTTCCTCCACTCATAAATCCAGAAGGATGTTTACCAAAAACAACATAGAACAAAAGCCAGAAAAGTTCGCATTGTAATACAGATCAGAAGACAAGGACCAGCACCTGTCAGAGTGCCCTGAAAGTCATTTAAGGTGTTCTGCTTGCTAACCAATATGGGGAGGGGTTGATTAAAACTCTCACCTGAGAAAATCAAGGATGAAACCAGAGGGCAAATTGATCTATTTCTGAGGAGAAGCAGGGATGCGGGCACATGTATTAGACTCAAAATTCTACCTGCTGGGGGCGGGGGGAGCATGAGAGATCTGAGGATTACAGAGACTGGAGCTTTGAAAGAGACTGGCCGCCATATGCTTGAGAACCTGATCTCAACAGTGAGTGGAACTGTTTGTGAAGAAGTGAAAGGAGATGTGATACTGGGGATGGACTCCGAGGCTGCAGAAACCCATGCTAGCCCCAGTCTCTCACTGCCTTCTAGTGTTGCATCAGGATGTAAGCTCTCTTCCTGTCAGCATGCTCCTTGCTATGACGATCAAGAATTAACCCTCTAAAACTGTACGCAAGCCCTCAAATGTTTCTTCCATAAGTTGCCTAGGTCATTGTGTTTTGTCAGAACAGCAGGACAATAAATAAGACAAACACTTTCCTTACCTTAATGCACTGCTCCCTGAGACCAAAGGCTGGCTCTGCTCTCCCACCACTGAGCTAAATTTAAGACTCTTCTGGGGACATCAGTGAAAGGAGCCTGAAAAAGGTGAGGACTCATATGCCTGTAGTCTGAAGCCATGTGCTAGCCACTGGGCTATCTCCAGCTCACCACTGACTCCATTTGAGCTCTTCCCGGGTCCCTGTGCCTCTGTAAGAGTGGCTCAGGCTAGCCTTATGCCTCTCCTTTCTGATAGGTTAAAAACTATCATGAGTGTGATGTCACAACTAAGAGTATCTGACCAAGTGCCAGGCCTCCTTAGCCTTATTCCCCAGGGAAAGGTGAGTGCACTATCTGGCTATTCCGCAGCCCCATGATGCAAGACAATCAGACTTTCAGCCACACAACTCAGGAAATCAGACGTGGTAGGAAGTTGAGACAAGTCAAAGCAGGAACTCAGTTTATTACTGTGAGCATTAGCTTATATAGATTAAGTGACATTGTTTTATGTGAGGGTACCTCCAACCAATGAGAGACAGCCAAGCCCTCCCTCTGGCTGGAAGGGTGTCTACCTAGATTTTGCAGACTCATCCTCATTTGGTTCCCTCAAATTTGAGCCCGGCTTTTGTCTGTCCTATAGGCCTTGAGGTACAGGTACTGAGATAATTCTGGACCAACATCTCCCCCTTTTTTTGTTTTATATCCCACCCCCTACCCCTGTCACCAAGTCAGAATAGCCCACTGGGGAGAGAGTATGGGTCGGGGCCACCCTTATCTAGAGTTTCTGCCTGGATACCCCCTCAAATTGAGAGTTCATCCATGGGGTGAGATGTATTGAGCCTATCATAACGTACTTGAAGGACCATGAGTTGTATCTGTTGTATCTGTTTTTGGAATGCTTGTTTCAGCCTTTGGAGAACACAAGGGTCAAAAAGACAGATCAATAAACAAATAGCCATTGGCCCAATTAGGGAAGAGATGAGTGTGGTAAGCCATGGTGATCAATTAAACCAGGTCTCATAGTGGGTCCTTGACTTAAATGAATCGATATCTTTTCTTAATCCATCTAGGGTTCTTGTAATTATCCCAGAATGGTCCGCATAGAAGCAACATTCTTCCCCAAGTGCCCTGCAGATTCCTCCCTGTTCCATAAACAGCAAGTCCAAGCCTCTCCTACTTTGTAAGGTTACCCTTGCTAAGGAGTCCAAAAACTTTTGTAAATAACGTAATGCAGTCTCTGTCTTTTCTAAGGTCTCTGTCAAATGTGAGTGAATTATTCCCATTTCTTGTTGTAAAATCACCAGGGATGAGGTGCTCAGAGCATTCCCAGCCACCCCTAGCCCCATCAATGTGTTGATGACCAGGGCTGTTAGGGGCTCTCTCTTATGCCTTTGGGCCAGGAATAATTCTTTTTTTTTTTTCGAGACAGGGTTTCTCTGTGGTTTTGGAGCCTGTCCTGGAACTAGCTCTTGTAGACCAGGCTGGTCTCGAACTCACAGAGATCCACCTGCCTCTGCCTCCCTAGTGCTGGGATTAAAGGTGTGCGCCACCACCGCCCAGCTCAGGAATAATTCTTATGTGCAGTAAAGCATGTGAGGGAAAATTAATGCAAGCAGGCAAGTATCATTATACTGAATGATCAGTGGGTCAGACAGGCAGGGAGTATCCCCTATCTCTTGGCAGACCCCAAAAATACCCATGATCTTTGGGCATCCTCCATGAAGCTATAAACCCATTAGCCACATCACAAGAGAGGTTAAGAAGAAGGTGTCTTGTGTACGAGACACAAGCTGCATGTGACATCTGTCAAAGTCAGTCCCAACATCTCCCCCATCTCAGGGTTTTCCCATCTACAAATATCAGCTTTATCTAGTATTTCATAAGAGCCATTTACCCCATAGGCTTCAAAGTAGTGGGGGTAATGGCTGTAAGCAAAGCCAACAGTTCTCAAGGGCTTTAGGGTTAGTAAGGTTTAAAGTCATAAAGGCCATCTTAATGGTCTCTGTCAAATAAGGTGAGGCTTCGAATCCCCCTACATCTCTAGGTATTTTGGTACAGGATACCTTAGGAGTAGATGATGAGGGGTTGAGGTATGTAAAGTTGAGGTGTACACAGGCCTGTCCTCCATGGGCATTAGCTTGGAAGCAAGCCCCAGCATCTAAGGTGGGTCCTCAGGAAGTATCTCCATTAGAAGCATAAGTATAAGGCCATGATCATATCCCTTTTGGTATAGCCTTAATCCCCACATCTTCCCAGATAACCAAAATGGGTTCCTGTTCTTCCCCTGATCTGTAAATGTTAATATCAGAGGGTTACATCTAAATCGAGTGCATATTCCATATAGGGGTTTCCAGGATAGGGGTACCTGGGAGACCCTGGAGATCATTATTTCTCTATGTTGTTTTGTCCAATGTCCTGTCCCAGTCTGCTCACATCCCCAGGAAGAACAATAGTAATTAGGGGTCCCCTCTCCCACGGAGACAGTCTGGTTGTTTCCCGGGCATACATAAAAGGGTGTCTGCTGGAGGGCATGTCTCCTAAGTGTCAGGGACCATTGTCCTAAGGATGTTTGCAGAGAGCCCCACACCCCAACTATATTGAGAACTATTTGTTAATAGAACCCGCCCCACATCCCAACTATCTAGAGAATTGTTGTCGTTGGAATCACAAAAGGAACGTTTCTGTTTGCACAGAGAACACTAGGTGTGTTGACTGGTGACCTTTGCTGCCCCGGCAAGATTCCTTCCTGCCCCTGCCCTGCCCCTGCCCCTCATCCCAAGCCAAATGCCTCATTCAAGGGCTATATAAGCCACAACCATTACCCTAATAACGTGAGACCTTGACAACAGAATCTTGCTTGGTCTCATTTCTCTCTCCTGCCCATGATTCTTTCAGGTAGCACCTCTTCAGGACCTTGGAATAACTGAACCTGCTGGACGGATACACCTAAGGATATGAGAACACCCAGGCTCATTAGGGTAAGATGCCTGGGGTAGGGTTCACCCCGAGAGCCTCAACATTCAGGTCTCCTTTGATCCCTGGAATTCAGTCTTCCACATCCCAGCTCCCATGTGCCAAATCACAGAGATCAAACCTCAATTTGACTTCTCCCCCTTTTAGTTTTAAAAGGACATCTTTGAGATATTGGTGATGTCTTCAGACAATCGCTTGACCCTGAGAGTTGTATGGGATA
>NW_004949181.1:918121-932049 GCF_000317375.1 Microtus ochrogaster
TATCCATTTGTCCTAACAATTCTTGTCCCAGGAGGTTTGCTGATAACCCCGGGAAGATCAGAGGCCTGAACTTTCCTTTGTCTCTGCCTGGCCCCACCCAAGTGTATGTTTATTTCCTCCTGGCAAGGATGGAACCCCCTTATTTGTCCTATTCCCATCTCCCATTTGATCCTTTCCAGGATTGCTGGGGATATAAGAAGGCACCCACTCCTCATCACAGACAATATCTACTTTCCGTTTTGTCTTTGCCTCTGCCTGCCTTATTCCTTCACCCTGGGACCGCTCTTCAGTAAATTGTATGCATTCTTGTTCTTCCCCCTTGTCTGTCTCCTTTTCTCCCATTCTTTTGGTTAATTGGTTACTTTTGGATTCTTTAGACCTCTCCTGATTTTTGAACTTTTCCTTCCCCGCCATTGGAGGAGGCAGTGCTGTGGGGTGAAAACATGCATTAAGGGCTGTCATAGTTGGATAGAATCCCAATGGTGGGCGTATATCAAGGTGTTTTTCCCTTTGTCCAGAGTCTCCACCTGGTTCCATGTGTCCCATGAGAAAAGATTCCTGGTGGGTACCCAGGGGCCAGGGTAATTATATTCTCCCATGCCTGGATCGCATTGTGGTCTGACAATTCCAGGCCTTGGGAGAGTAGCATATATCTCAATGCCTTGATACCTCTGCCTTACAGACCTCGAGGTACAGGTCCTGAGACAATTTTGGCCCAACAACCAAGTAGATGTCAATGTTTGAATTATTATTCTCAATTATAGCTATTATTATTCTGTTGAATGATTTGACTTTCAAAGAAAACACATCATCCCTAAGCATGTATGTACTAATTCAGAGAGCTTCAAAATATGTGAAGAAAAAAAACCAAAACAACTTGGATGTACGGGATCTATGCTTGTGGTTGTCCACAGGTCTCACTCTGTACGTCCCAGGGAGACTTAAGTGAGATCTGTTTATCAGTCAGCTTCTCCTAATTGATACTTACTGAATGCCCCAGCTTCTCCTAATTGATACTTACTGAATGCCCTTCTGAGCCCAACACACCACCTTTAGTCCAGCTGAATAGAGTACACTCACCAAGATACTACATGTTCTGAAACATAGAAGAAATCCTAAGAAGCGGAAAGTACTAGAATTTTATGAAATGTACTCTTGAACCCTGAGAGACTTGAACTAAAAATCAAGAGCAGATACCTAGGGAAATCCCTACATTTTCTTAAAGTAGCAATAAAGGCCCATTAAGAAAAAAAAATGCTGTCTGACCAAGACAATAATAAAATCTCTGGCCTGGGTACAGACCTAACATTCCAGTTGGGCTAGATCAAGTACATGACCAAGTGACCACCCCTAGGAAGACTAACTCACCTTAAGCCATGCTTCAAAAATAGCAGAATAATTATTCCATGAATAAGAAACTGTACTTCCCTGCCCCTAGAACAGCTTACCAGGCCTCAGTGATACAGCACCACACCTGCTTACTTCTCTAAATTATTCAGAAAAGGGCAACTTCTCTGTGTTTCCTTTCTCTGTGTGTGTTGGGCCTGCTCCTAATGCTCTGGGCTTCCTTGGCATCCTGGGCTCTGACCCTTTTTCTAAAACTCCCTTCTCTGTCATGTTACTTACTACCTGCTTGCCATTGTTTGACTTCCATTTTGGCTCTCTCTCACTTCTCTCCTCCATTCTCTTCCTCTAAACAGCAGCTCAGGTTTATAGATCATCATCCCTGCTTTGTTTTTAACTCTATAAATATAAATAGTATTTGTATTTCTTTTAAAAAATAAAATTATTCTCAATCCATTCTTAAATTCGTTTATTATTGACACCGAGAACCCCAAGAGTTGACCCCAATTTCCCTTGCATCCTCAGGTAATCATGAAAAGACCCCAAAGTTCTAATAGCAATATTTACAAACAAAACTGATTTTCTTATGCCCTGGAATACTTTTCAGCCATTAAAAGGTAGAAAGTAGTTGGATTGCTACAATATGGATGAAACTTGAAAACATTCCAGGCAAAAGAACCCATACAGAAGGCTATATATGCCACTGTTATGAACTGTCTAGAATAGATAAATTTATAGGATCAGAAATCTCACTATCAGTTTCTATAGGCATTAGATTGAGGCTCAACAGTCAAAGGCTACACATATTTTTCTCTTCTTTCCTCTTTTAGTTTTCTTGAGACAGGATGTCTCTGTGCAGCCCACACTGGCCTTAAAAATGGAATTAGAAGTGTCCAACCACAGAGACACCAAACTGGTATGACATAGAATTTATAGTCCTCATGTCTATGCCTCTATTACCTGCTTACGCCAGGGTACCTGACGCATGTTGTCTTTGCATAGTGATGAATGTATTGTGGAATCAGATGACAGTAATGGTCACTCAGTCTGTGAATATAGTAAAGGTCAATGAATAGCGACAATGAACATTTTAAATACTTAAGAATATATAATTTGGAGTATTTATATTCCGTCATCTGTAGTTTTTCAAGTGGGCCAAATGTTTCTGAAAGGAATATTTATCCTAACATTCGGCCTCTGAAGCATTTCCCTGAGCACAGAAGTCCTCACAAATACTTGTGAAGGCTGAAAGGGAGAAATTTGGATTGATCACCAAGACCTGCTTCTACAGAGACATGGTTTGCTTATAGTCTGAGGAAGCCCAGCAAATCCCTTCCAGCATCTAGGAAGACTGAAAAGCAGGGCAAGAATAACACACAGAACCCTTGTGACTGTTGAGCCAGAGAGTGCTGTGGACACACAGAGTGTGGCAGAGGAGATGAGATCCACACAAGAGCTTGGTCTGACCTGATGAGGGTGCCCTGTGCTGTGATGAAACTGTGGCAACTGTTGGAAACATTGCAGATTTCGTTCATATCTTTATGAAAGCCATTTCTTTTTAACAAAGCTTTATTTGCAACACAGTCTGTTTCCCATGGTGTGGAACACAATACAGACCAGTAAGATATGTTTACAATCTAGAGTCTCTCTACCCTTCTTTGCTGTTTAGTATGCCCCAGGTTAAATAGACTACTGGAAGTCATTTTATTTATTTATTTATTTATTTATTTATTTATTTATTTATTTATTTTTGAGAAAAAGTCTCTATGTGGCCCAGGTTAGCCTCAAATTCAAGATCTCACTGTCTCTGTCTCCCAGATTCCGGGATTCCTGGTGTCACCTACATGCTTGACTGCAAGTGGAGTTTAGTTCAACACTGAGCTTAGAAATGTCCAGCTACAGAGACAACAAACTGGTAGCTATAATCAAGACATGTAAAACTAGTGCCTCACCTAGCATTCAAGAAACAGGTGAAGCCAAATTTTGCCTCAAACCTCAGAAATTTGCCTCATATCTGGAGAAGAGTGTTCCAAATCACTACTCTGGGCAGGGCTTTCACTTGAGATGCTTCAAGAATGAGAATCTTGCAATGTCCCTTTCTCAACTTCATTTAAAACACATCTGTAGAAGCTTGCTTTATAACTCCTGTTTGACTGGGGTGCTTCATTCCGGGCCCCTGGCATCCATCTTGAAATATTCGGTGGAAAGTTCTATTTTAAGTCTCCCCTCCCTGGGAGTTGCCTCAGTCCAAACTCTACCTCCAAAAAAGTCTGCCAAATGGTGATACCTCCCCAGGGAATGTCAAGACCACTCCTACAGGCTATTTAAACTGCCCCCCAGAGAATGAACACATGGTCTCCTCTTTTCCCTCTCCGGTGGTCATTCCGGTCCACCTCCTGCCTCTGTGTTTTCTCAGGTTTCACCCGGGAGCCTTAGCATCCATTAAACCTGGGTGTCTTCTAATTTGGTCTGATTTGGTCTAATTTGGATTATTGCTTGGGCAGAGAGGTTTGTCAATTCAGAAAATACTTAACACCTCCCTACCCTCTGTGCCTTCTCTTAGGGATTTCACTCTTTCATTTATTCGGGAAATACTTTTCTAAGCCTCTTCTGAGGGTTGGACAAGTGTAGTCACCCCCAGGACAGAATCTGGACCAAGATAGCCTGGACCTCACAACTCTTAGATTATAGAGCAAAGCCCTATCACTTATTCCTTTTAATAAACAGTGCAGAAGTGGCTCAGATGCCAGGAAGGGAGACTGTGAGAAGCTGTTAAGGGGACTATCTTAGATATGACTTCAAAGGATGCCTTTTGCAGAAGTAACACTTATACAGAATGGCTAGGGGCTGTGGATCAGTCATGGTAATGGCAGTCATTCAGACACACACTCATGGCTGTATACCAGGCTCTCCTGATAGTTTTAAATTAGGTCCCTTTAATGAGGAATGATACTGAACATTTTTCATGTGCTCATTGGACTATCTTTTAACTCTTACTGAAATGTTCATCTCTTTATTCTGAGCTATCTGTCTTTTGAAGATTCTAAAAACAAGGCCTTCTTTTTTTTTCAGGTTGTACTTTGCCAAAAATATTCTGTCAGCAACTTAGATTTTCATTTTCTAAATGGTCTCCTTAGAAAGGAGTAAGTTTTAATTTGGAAAACGCAAATTTATCATTATTTTTCTTTTACAGGCAGTGTACTTTGTGTTCTAATGGATCTTTGCCTATTTCCCCAGGCAGAGGGAATTTTTTTTTTATCTTGTGCTATCTTCTGGAGCTTTAGAGTTTTGTTACTAACTGTGAGACCTAGCAAATCCTAACACTTAGGTCTGTGGCTCATTTTAAGATGATTTTCTAAATGATATGAAGAAAAGATTGTGACTCACTTTTACCCATGTGAATGCTTAGTTTTCCTATTCCATTTAGTAAAAAGGCACTGCTTTTCCCACTAAAGTGCCTTCAAATTCTATTGAAAAACATTTGACAATATACATGCACTTCTGGACTGTGTTTGGTGGTCCATTGATCTGCTTACTTGTCCAACACCAGAACTACATTCTCTTGACTACTCATGCGTTAAAAAAATATGTTCAAGTCACACAGTGACAGAAACCCTCTCCTTGCTTTATCACAGAACAGTTCCCCCACATCGAGGTGTTTTTTGGGTTAAGACCATTAACCCTCTCAGGGATCATAAAGGTTCACTATAGCAAGCAAAAGCTGGCTAATTGGATCTGAGAATAAATGAAATAAATCAACTCATGTCTCTAAATGTTCTTTATTCCTTGGGTGAAGAAGTAGAGAGAAGGGGTGTTTTCCACCAGGTTTTTAGTTTTTACAGTCTTGGTTTAAAAAAATTTATAGGCAAAGACAATGATATCAACATGCATTTCAGAATCACACAAACACACACACACACACACACACACACACACACACACACACACACAAACAGGTAGAACTTGACAAAGCAGCAGCACTCTAGGAAAAGGTGACACCACCTAGGACCTAGGAGGGGTCAGCACAGGAGGGGAAATACTTGACATTAGACATAATCACTAAAAGTCCCTGAACCCCTGGACTCACCCATCCCTATTTGTCTGTAAAGGTGGTGTGTTTTTTTTTGAAATTCCTACGTGGTCTGTTAGCAAGGGTAATTGTGGGGTATTGATTTTATGTAGATTTGGCTATTAGAACAAAGAGTGAATGTTATTGCGCTAAGGCCCCATGATGTGGGGGATGTGGTAATTTCATTCTGCTGGCCCTACAGGAGGAGGAAGTTACACTGCTGAGGTGTTTTTCTAATGTGTGTGGGGCAGTGGAGTGTGTGTTTATTTCTAGTTAGTCTAATGGTTGCAAACACATTAGAGGTGGTGTAGATCATGTTTACGTTCACTGTTTTTCTTGTTAAAGTCATCATAGTTCTTTTGGTATGCATTGCTGTATGTAGTAATATATGTTCTCATAAAATAAAGGAATCCCATTTTGAAGGGAGAAACACCATGATTTGAAGATTTTTACAGACTTGACAGTGATTTATCCAAAAGACAAAAGACAAGTGTTCCCACAGCTCTGCTAAAGGGGTTCTCCATGTGAATGTGTACATAAACACTTCCTATGAATCTGTCAGCTGTGCACTTGCTGTATAATACCTGTGGACTCAACACACACACACACACACACACACACACACACACACCTTCCTTTTCAAAAATTGTTTGGGTATGTGTGTTGAACCCACCTCAGAACCTCTTAAGAAATGTTACACTGTGCTTTTAGTGGGTTTTATTTCAATTGCATTGAAATATGACCAGGAAACACTGATGTTTTAAGCTATTAGATTATCTCATTCAAGCCTCTTCAATTATTTAATCAGTTCCTTCATTTCTCTAAGCAATTGTTAGTGGTTTTAAGTGTAGTTGTTTTACTAGATTTTAATAAATCTAAATTTTTCTAATGAAACTTTTCTAATATTTCTTATCACTTGGTAGTATTTTAAAGAGGCATTTTAATATAATTTTTTCATTTTTAGTCATTATTTGAGGATTTCATATAACGTATTTTGATCATATTCACCCTCCAAGTACTAGCCCCTAACTTCTCCCAGATTCGTTCCTACCTTTTTACTCCCACTCAACTTTACTGCTCTCTCTCTCTCATAACCCATCTGCTCCAGTTTGTGCTGCCCATATGGTCCTAAGTATGGATCCATCCACTGTTCTGTGCTAAGTTTTCATTTTTAAAATTTTGTTATTATGTTTCTGAGACATGATCTAAGTTTGTAGTCCAGGCTTTAGCTAATGGAGAGTATCTCACTGGAATTATGAATATTGACCACTGTAATCGTGGAGACAAGCCCCGCCTACTCCCCCCACCCCAGGCAAGCAGATCTTCTTTCTGCTTCCAGCCTGAGTTCCTTCCTTTCTGTCTCTCTCCCAAAGAGGCAGCTTCTGCCTCTTTTCCTTCTCCTCACTTCTTCCCTTCCTTCCTCCCCCTTCTCTCTGTTTCTCTTTGTTTCTCTCTGTTTCTCTCTCTCTCTCTCTCTCTGCTCTTCCCCTTCTCTACTTATTCCTGTTCCCTTTCTTAACCCACTAAGTAAATACCCACTTCCTCTGAATGGCGTGCCTGATATGTCTCTGCTAATATGTCTCTGTCTCTCACCTGCCACGCAGCTCCCTACCTAAGACTTGCTGCTCCTCCTGGCCCGCTGTTCACTGCCGCTACTCGGGACCTGTGATGTTTTATTTTTACCATTACAGCCACCACACCTGGTTTTTTATTACGCTCAAGTCAATTATTTTCTAGCTCTATCTTTTAATTTCTTCCTTGATTACTAGAATGAAGTAATTTAGCTTTTAATTTCTTGAGTATTTGCAGATGTCTTTTTATTACTAATTTCTAATTTAACTTCATTGTGGAAATACAGTCCTTCATATCTTTAAGGCTTTTCAATGTATTTCAATCCCCTGTCATTGACAATCTTTTTTTACAGTCTCACTGATAGCTAAGGTTGTCAAACAGTTTTTTTTTTTAAATTATTGGCCATTTGTGTTTCTTCTTTTGAGAATTGTCTCTCTATTTCATTAGCCCACTTGTTGATTGGTAGCTACGTGTTTTTGTTTAACTATCAACCATAGCCAGCTAAGAGTGTTTTCCCATTCTATAGGCTGTCTTCCAGCCCTGCTGACAGTTTCTGTTAAATATCACACAGTCCTATTATGATGCTCAGGACTACTTCCTGTGCTGAAGTGCTGTTCAGAAAGCTCTTCCCTACACCTAGAACTTCCAGTGTATTCCTTGGGTTTTCTTCTATCAAATTTGAAAATGGTAATCTTTCATTTTTTTTTTTAAATTTTTATGCAGGGTGAGAGATGTGGATCTAAATTTATTCTTCAGCAGGCAGCTGTGTAAGGGATTCCCCTGTTCTTCCTGAAAAGGCAGAGTTTATCCCTTCCACCCCCCTCCAAAACCACACCTCCACTTGGACCTGAGAAGACCAGACTTTGTGACATTTGCTACCAGCCTGAAGAAGTGACACCATTTCCAAACCTGTGCCTCAAGGGTATGCACACTCCTTCTGCTTGCTCCTGCTCCTTTCCCACAAACACAGGAGCTGGGCCAGCCCTCTGTGGAGATGAGATGAATCAAAGACAGTTGAGGTGTGAGGGCCAGCCATGATAATCTAAGTCCGGGCAGAAAAGAAGTTCTTTACTTCCTCCAACCATTATCAATTGGGACTCTGGCCATCGATAAATTTAAATGGAGTCTAGAGTCTTAATAATTTATCCTGAGACAATGCCTGGCAGGCCGAGATTACCTGACTCCCACCCAAGAGCAGACCATTCAAAAGGAAATTCCTGGCATTCCAAGCACTATAAATAGAAACACCTACCAGCACTTTACCAGGACACCCCTGGTGTCACAAATGTCAGCCAATCAGGGGTCCTGGACCTCACCCCCACCTTTATAAAAACCCAATTCTAATTGAGGTTGGGGCTCTCCAGATATTCCAATACGTTGGACTTGCAGAGAGACCTAGTTTGCAAACTCGATTAAAATAAAGGCTCTTTGCTTTTACATATGGGACTCTGTCTCCTTTGTTGGCTTTGGTGGAGACCCATGGATTTGGGCATAACAGAGGCATGATCCTCAGGTGGCCATTCTGGATCAGCCACTGAGGCAATGCCGTGATGACTTCAGATTTAGGGCCTGGTTTGGCAGAGGTGGAAAGAGGTGCCTATGGGATAAGGGTCTTACTTTACACCACTGTAGTTTAGAGCTGCCTGATGCACAGCCTCAATGACTGCATGCTTGCTTTCATATATGCACAGAATAAAGAAGAAGGCCACTAGGGAGGTGGGAGGGGAGGGAGGAATAATAAAGGGGGCCAGAGAAGAGTGTTTTCCAAGTGCACTGTACACATGTGCAAAAAATGTCATGATGAAAACCATTACTTTGTACAATTAATTTAGGCTAGTAAAAATGATAAAGGGAGGAAAAACAAATTTCTTCACAAATAAAAGGATCAAAAGTCAGGGAAATATCTAATTAATTAAAGCTGGAATGAAAAGGAAAAAGGCCGATTAAAGATTACAGATATTACTAGTAAAGCCTTTAGGACTGACTGCCAGAGAATTGAGGATTAGCCACAAAACAGTCCTTCCTTTTCTCAGGTGTGCAAAGTCAATATTCAGTCTCAGAGCAGCTGCTTATGATACACAGGTCACACAGGTCACACAGGCATCCCCAAGGACACACACAGCCAGGAGGTTTCATCAGGGGACCAGTGACTTACCAGAGAGAGCATGGAGTTCAGACGAGGCTGGTGCCTGGTTAATACAGGAGATAGGAAGGAAGGTGTCACATGGCAACCATCAATTGAGGATTTTCTTAGCTGAGTCATCTGTGCAGACCCTGAGATTAACAAAGTAAATAAAAAGCTTGTAAATACCCAGAAACTATAAACTGTTACATAGCAATAAGCTAACAAGCAAAGGAGGGTCTGAAGTATCTTGACACCTCATGCTATGAGAATATTAATATCCTGAAGAGCTTAAAATAATATTCTATAAAGTCAGTCTGCCTCTTCGGTGGCTGAATCTTGCAAAACTGACCCTGGTTTCCAGAACAGGCTGATGTGGTTTTCCCTGGCACTCAGAGAGGGCTTATCTGCAAGCCCATTAGTGGTAATGTGTGCTGTCCTTGCCAAGTGATGGGGCAAGACCCAGGATCTGATGGATATCACAATCCCGCAGAAAGAAAATCAAATCCTTTTTCTTACTTAAAGACATGGGATGGTTTTGTAACAACTAATAAATATTTAATCCTTATCTGCTTACAGGAAAATAGCTGTTTCTAATTGGAAAACAACTAGCGATTTGGTTAATTCATAATGACTTAAACCTATCCCTGGCATCTGGACAGTTTCTCTGGAGAGCTACATCTGCTTTACGGTCACATGTTGCAGGGATGCTGTGAATCCCTTGCCACAGTCTTTCTGAGAAGATCAATGTTTCATTTACTAGAATCATTAAAAAACTGCATACTGATCACACCTCTGAGCCAGCCAGCCAGAGAGAGAAGCATCTAGAACTTTCCTGAGCTGCCACTGTCCACCATGCTTGCCCTGGAAATAGAGCATAGATTATGATTTGCTCAAAGCAAGTATGTGGTTGTCAAGAGTCACCTTTGGGGAAAAAGGAGATTCTAGACACAGTAGCACTTGTGCACACGGATTGAAGCCGGAACATAACCTACCCCACAAGCCAATCCACTTTAGCATGTGCTAAGAATCAGATTTCCTGTGTGTGTGCCGGAAATTTTAAAAGCATTATCTATTAAGATAATAATAATACTAACCTTCCCAGCCAGACTAATAAATGTGTCTGAAAGTCCTGATTTTGAAATACAAAGAAGTGAAAGGGCAGAGATGCTAAAGTATTTGGCACAATCAGAAATCAGCTAAACTGCCATGCCCTTGGGTTACAGCCAAATCCGGGAGCCTTGACCCTTCTGCAACTTTATTTCCTCTGCCTCCTGATGTCTAAGTGTCCCATGGTTCAGTCTTGGTGCATATTTCTCCACATGTACACAGTCCTTACCACTTGGACCTGAATACATGGCTGCAAGTTTTTTTGACCCAGGTCCTTCATTCCTTTGCTATCTGGGGTGCCTGACCCATTTCCTGATTTTCTGTTTACATATTGTTTGTGCCATGGTAAGGTGTCTACACATATCTAGTCTCCTATTGGTTTTGTATGATTAGGGAAAGCACAGACACTGTGGAGTACACAGAACCTTGACATGTTCTCCGTAATAGATCATAAACTTAAAATAAAGTTATCATTTTCATTTATCTATTTAGGGGGGTTGCACATATGCCAAACATGCTTGGATAATTTGAAGGACAACTTTTGGGAGATATCCTTCTCCTTCCATTAGGTGGGTCCCCGGGATTTGAACTCAGGTTGTTAGGCTTGACTGCAGGTGCTTTCACCCACTGAGCCATGTTAACTACCCCATCAATTCTTCTTCACTCGCATATACATTTTTATTATACTTCTGAACACCTGTATAATGGCTGGACCATGGGTAAATCACTATTTTAAACATTATCTAGGAAATGTGTTTAAGTAATAATAAAACTTATTTCTGAGGAACAAAATAAAATATGCACTTAAAATTATGCCAAACTTTGCTTTCAATGCTGGGGATCAAAGCAAAGTCAAGTACTCTATTCCAGCCGTTGGTTTTTGTTTTTGTTGTTGTTTGTTTGTTTTGTTTCTGACACAAAGTCTTGCTTTGCAGCCCAGACTGGCCTCAAGTTCCTGATTTTCCTGCCTGAGTTAAAGGGTATGCACAGCTTCATACCCTCTCTGTCTTAATGGTATTCCAAAATACAATCTGCTGATGTTACTGAATTTTGAGACACATAAGATCCCGTTTCAGTATCTTATTACCAACCCCATAATGCAGGCCATGCTTGTAAAACATGGTATTCTTTAAAACCCTTTAAAATAGCTCAACCCCTTTGGGATTGAATGACCCTTTCACAGGGTCACCTAAGATCACCCCAAAACACAGAAGTTTTCATTCAGATTCATAACAGTACCAAAATTATAGTTATGAAGTAGCAATGAAAATAATGTTATGGTTAGGGGTCACCACAACATGAGGAACTGTACTAAAAGGTCAGCATTAGGAAGGTTGAGAACCACTGTCCTAGAAAGATGTAAGTAGGCCGGGTGAAATTCTAGTCATTTGAATGATCTCAAGTGTTTCTGGCTTTTTTTTACATCCATAGTCTTCTCTAACAGCTAAGTACCAACACACCCTCAGGAAGAGTTGCTGTAATTAGTCATGCATACATGTCAAATTATACAAAATTTATTCCCATAAATTTCTAAATGTTTTAGGAAAATAGTCAGTGCTGGCATATGTGAACATCTGTCGCCTCCCGCTGCCCTACCTGAAGCAACAGCACCTCTGTCGTTTTGGGAACATGCTTGCCCTAATTACCTGATGGCATGCACTCTATTTTTTTTATTTTCTTCCTAAATACCATAGTAACCAAAGATCTTTCCTTTTAATCTTCTAAAGATTTTATTTTTAAAATAAGTGTTTATATAATAAAAGATACATTTTTCTAAACAAGGGATAAAATGCTGTATTACACATGCTAGGCAGGTGCTTTGTTCCTGAGCTAAGTCCCCAGTCCCTGCTTTCACAAGACAGGGTCTCATTAAGCAGCCAAGGATGGCCTTGAACTCGAGATCTTCCTGCCTCAACCTACCAAGAAGTGGTGGAATTATGACAGTCACAAGGGCTGACATAAAATGTACTATTTCAAATGACAACCTGAGTAACTGAAGAGATGGATCAGGGGTTAAGAGCAAATACTACTCATATAGAGGACTGGAGTTTCCCATCATGTTAGGTGACTTGCCATGGCCTGTAGCTATAGATCTAGGGGGATTTGATGCCCTCTTCTGGGCTCCATAGGGACCTGCAAGTACCCATACTCAAATGCTTGCACACACACTCGTATGCAGATGCACACATAATTAATGTTTATTTTTATTTATTTTATTTTTATTTGTCTTCCTGCAGCACTCAGATGCAGATCAGTGGAGTCTTAGTAGAGTCTCATGACAGTTTGTGCAAACCCACACATTAGAAAAAGGTTATGAAAGAAACAGACTGGAGGTGTTTTAATAAAAATCAATTATTATACTAATAATCTCTTAACTGTTCAGATTCACTTATTATCTAAAAATTTGAAAAAGTAGTTTGAATAGTTTCATAAAATTAAGACTTAACCTCATTTTCATCCAAAATGTTTTAATTTTGTTTATAAGAATTTTTCCATGTTTAGTTGATTTAAATGGAAAGATTTTTATTCACAAAGAATAATCCATCAACTCATTTTTTAATTCAAATAAAGATAAATTCACTTTCTAAAATATAAACATCATCTTAGCAGAATTAAGGCTTCTCTGTTGGCCCTTGATGCTTGAGGACCATCAGAGTTTGTACAACAGAACACTGAATTTCGGTGTTCACTGACAGTAATCTATACTTTTCTCTTACAAAGGTAATTTTAGTCCATAAATGAGGACAACAGATGTAAATTCTAAGACAATTCTGGAGTTCTGGAAAGAATTCACAAAGAACAGGTCATACAGGTTTATAGAAAACATGTCAATGAGGGAAGGGAGTCTTCTAAATTTGAAAACAACCCCAAGGATGGAAGGATAAGAGTCATCACAGAGAGTTCTAAGGAGCCTTGATAGGAAGGAAAAGTATCAACTCAGGACCCCCCCCCCACACACACACACAAGATCAAGTTCTCAGCACAAAGAAAATTTATTTGCCCTGGAGGGACAGAGGGCAGGGATAGGGGACAAAAGCAGGAGAAAGAGGAAAAGAGAGAAGGGAATGGAACCAGGGGAAGGGGGCAGGACAAAGGACTGTCTAGGTAGTTTATAAAGGGAAAGGGAAGAACCCTGTGTTAGGATGAGGTGTTTAACTTTAATTGGGCATGCTAATAAAGTGAGCCAAAGGGGGCTTTTGATTGCTTGACTTTAATACTTGGATAGCTGAATCTTGGTACTCAGCCTCAGAAGGAAGAAGTGGCCGAATAAAGGAATAGCTCTTGTGGCTAGCTTCAGAAAAGTAGTCTAACAGGTTTTAGTAAGGCAGGGACATTGGGGAGAAGGCCAGGCCTGCCAGTTCTAGTGGTCTAGTGTCTCTTCAAGCATGGAGTGTGCTGTCACCCTACAGGGACTTGTACAGTCTTATTCTTGGGCTGGAATTTTGCTTCACCTCTTCAGACTGAAAGATGTTCCCTGTATTAGTTACTTTTCTATAGTTACGTTGGAATACTTTGATAAAAGCAATTTAGGGAAGAAAGGTTCATTTTGGCTTACAATTCCAGAGCTGTACAGGAGATGGACTGTAACAGCAGCCGGGGGAAAATGGCAACAGGACAGGAAGCTGGTTGTTCACATTTGCATTCCCACACAGGAAGCAGAGAGAGAGAGAGAGAGAGAGAGAGAGAGAGAGAGAGAGAGAGAGAGAGAGA
>NW_004949181.1:932149-940151 GCF_000317375.1 Microtus ochrogaster
AGAGAGACAGAGAGAGACAGAGAGAGAGACAGAGAGACAGAGAGAGAAAGAGAGAGAAAGAACAGAAAGTTAGTCAAGGCTATAAACCCTCAAAGCTGCCCCCAGTGACACAATTCCATCCTAAAGGTTCCATAATCTCCCTAAATAGTGCCAACAACTGGGGACTATGTTTAAATACACGTGACTGTAGGGGATGTTTCTCTTACATAGCCCCAAATCCTCACTCTTTAAAACAATACACTGCCACTGCTGACTGATCCTGGCGTCTCATAGTCAAGAGCTCTGAGATACAGAACATAAATTCTGGACTGTTGACTGCAATAAGGTTTCTCCATTTCACCATGTGTGGGCTGATGGTGACAACCTTAGGGCAAAATCCTGAGAAACCATTAGATAAAAAGAGCAACATTTACACTCTCCAGGCAGGAATCCAGTGACATGAGGGTTTTCGTGGAGGAACATAGTTTTCATTTTCCTTTTGTCTTTAGACCTGAGGATGCCTATAAATTGTTACCTAATCTAGGCTAGTCACAAATCTGTGGTTTTTGGACCTCAATCTCTCTTTGAGGCACCAGGATTATGACCATATCCTGTGCCCACATAACCTGACTTCATGGCCTCCTGATTTTTGTCGAGGCTACAGGTAACACATTTTTTGGCTGAATATATCAAAGATTAATAAATGACCAAGACAAACAGCGTTCCTCCACTTCCAGGTAGACAGGTCTATTGCATTAATTCCCAAAGAGTGATGCTTTTTTTTTGTTATTGACTGTACTTCATACAAATTCTTGGACACTACTAAGCCTCAGGCCTCCTGACCAAAAGCACAATTAATAACCTCTGCAGGTCATGTAGCATTATAGTGATTGTCACCTGGGTGGCATCAGGGCCAACTTTTTTTTAATTAATTTATTTGTTTATTTATTAAAGATTTCTGTCTCTTCCCCGCCACTGCCTCCCATTTCCCTCCCCCCTCCCCATCAAGTGCCCCTCCCTCATCAGCCCAAAGAGCAATCAGGGTTCTCTGCCCTGTGGGAAGTCCAAGGACCACCCACCTCCATCCAGGTCTAGTAAGGTAAGCATCCAAACTGCCTAGGCTCCCAGAAAGCCAGTACGTGCAGTAGGATCAAAAACCCATTGTCATTGTTCTTGAGTTCTCAGTAGTCCTCATTGTCCGCTATGTTCAGGGCCAACTTTTTATAGCTAATTAAAAGGAAACTAGTGTGGAATAGAGGAGGCTAGGGAGGAGGGGTTGGATAAACAGAGAAGGGCTTTGTATGTAGAACTAAGTCCTTGAAAGGAAAATTCAATTTTAACAATAGTTGAGTGAAGGAATGGAAAGTGAAACCCATTTACTTAGAAATGATACAAGCTAAGTCCCCTAGCACTAGCACTGCTGTTAAGAATATAGAAATGGAGCAGTGATGGTGCATGCCTCTAATTCCAGCACTTGGGGGGCAGAGACAAGCAGATTTCTGAGTTCAAGGTCAGCTTGATCAACAGAGCCTGTTCCAGGACAGCCAGAGCAATGTAGAGATATACTGTCTCAAAAAATAAAAAAAGAATATAGAACTAGCCTGGGTCTCATCTAGACCCCATTTCCCTATACCATCTTATTGCAACTCTTATCTCATGGTGATAAAATCTCAGAGCTTTCACACTGTCTGAACCATGGAGTTGCCTTCTTTATTGATCAGAGAAAATTGATAGAAGCTAATTGGATTGTCTAGAACCCCGTATACAGGAAACAAAAACAAAAGTTGGTAAAAGATACTATATCAAACTAAAAGTTTCCAAATAGCAAAAGAAACAATCACCAAAATTAAGAGATATCACATAGTAACAGGAAAAAAAAAGATCAACTATTCATGTAACACAGTAACACTCAGGTAATATAAGAAAACACACACCAGTAATATGGTTTATGTATTTATAGATGGCTCTCAAAGGAAGACATGCAGATAACCAACAATGGCCAATAAACATTCTGTATCATCAGCCACCAGGGAAATACCAGTCAAAATGAGATGCCCTCTCACCCTAATTAGATCAGCTATTATGAGGACTGCTGAGAAGTCAAGAACAATGGCACTGGATTTTGATCCTACTGCACGTACTGGCTTTGTGGGAGCCTGGGCTGTTTGGATGTTCACCTTATTAGACCTGGAAGGAGATGAGAGGTCCTTGAACTCCCCACAGGGCAGGGAACCCGGTCTGCTCTTCGGGTTGATGAGAGAGGGGGAGCTGATTGGGGGAGGGGAAGGGATATGGGAGGCGGTGGCGGGGAAGAGACAGAAATCTTTAAATAAATAAATAAATAGATAAATAAATAATAAAATACATAAATATCAGTGAACATTTGAAGAAGGACTTCTAACTCACTCTAAGAGGAAATGTAAATCAGTGCAGCTACTCCAGAGAATGATGCAGTGAGAAAAGGCATTAATATCCTAAACTCAACAGAAAAAAATCAGGAGCTTTTCAAAGGGCATCTACAACACAACCCCTATGCCAAAGCCCTGGGAGCATTGAAGAAAAGTGGACAGTAACATTTTAAAAGACAGATCAGAAAGTCTCCTGTGAGATAGTGTCATCTAGCATATGACAGGAAGGCTGCACCCATGAGATCTCAAAACTATGACTGCCTAAACAAAACCTATAAAAGGACAGCACTGTTTGACATTCCAACATAGGTGGAGAAATTTCACAAGATGCCACACCTAAATGAAGAGCTTCAAGCTGATGAGGGAGGAGGTCCAATCGCAAATGGCCAGCCCTAAACAGGCACACATACGAGTAACACATAATAGATCTGTCAGGTTTTATATATAATTGAATTATTATGTATAATAATTCAATTAAGAGGTCATAAAGTTGAGAGGAAGTGAGCACAGGGGAGTTTGAGATGGGAAAGAGGGGTGTAAATGATGTAAATACAGCACTCATATTTGATATTCTCAAAAACATTTTAATTAAAAGATAAAAAGACCTATCTTGGAAAGTTGAAATATGTGTTTGTATAAATATTATAGCAAGCATTATCCCCAAGTTTATGAAAAATCAGTTGAAAAATAAAACTAGTTTTAAGAGAAAGCAACTGAAAACTAAAGGTGGATCTAATATATGAGTTAGCTTCCCCCTTTTGATCACATACACAAAGGAACTTAAATGAACATATCATCACCCGCACAGCCATGCTAATGGCAGCTCTATTCACAACGCACACAACCAGCATAGTACTCAGCAATGGACAGAGAGTGTAATATACGCACACAATGGAATACTATTTGGTGAGGACAAAGAACAAATTCCTGTCATTTGATGAAACTGAAGGGTAAAAGGTTAAGTGGAATAATCCAGACACAACAACACAAACACTGTGTAATTTATTCATGTGCAAAGGTGGAAAACTGAAAAATCAACCTGAATATAGAACAGTGGTACTAGAAGAGGGGAAAAAGGGTCCTGGATTTGATCAGTAGATGGTATGCAAGGGTAGCGGTGTCTCTCTGAACCTCATTATTGTCTATGATCGCTCTGTTAAAAATTTTTATAATATATTATTAGCAGAGATTGGTAAGTCTCATTATAAGAGCTTCATATAAGCATGCCACATAAATTATCATGTTCATTCTTCTTAATTACATTCCTATTTCTGTGAAGAGGCAGCAGGACCAAGTTAACTCATAAAAGAAAGAGTTCATTGGGGGATTTACAGTTCCAGAAGGTTAGAGTCCATGGCCACCATCTCAGGAAGCATGGTTCTAGAGAAGTAGCTTAGAGGGTGCCTCTGATCCACAAATACAAAATAGAAAATAACTGGGACTAGTGTGGAGTTTGGAAACCTTAAAGCCAGAAACACAACTACTCCAATAAGGTTGCACCTCCTAATCCTTCCCAATTTTCCACCAACCGGGGACTAAGCATCCTAACATCTGTGGGAGCCACTCTCATCTCAAACCACAGCACATCTCCATTACTGTCCTCTAGACACCCTTCCCTTTCCTCTGCTAGTCTTCCCTCTTCTTCTCTGCACCCCATTCCCAATCCAGATCCCACACATGAGATAAAACATGTGTTACATGTCCTTCTGAGTTTGGTTTACTTTGCCTAACATGATGACCTTTGGTTCCACCCATTTTTCTGGCAATGCCGTAGTTCGGTCCTTCTTAATGGCTGAATAACATTCCATTCCATGTTCACAGTGTGTGTCCCATCCATTCATCAACTGGTTTGCACTTAGGATAGTCCATATTGTGAATAATTTGGTAACTAACTTGCAAATGCCAGTGTTTTACAAGTTGACTGATATTTTTTTCACAAGCCTGCCTAGAAGTGCTGTGGCTGCCTTACATTTGTTTGCATTGCTAAGGAGTTTGCACATTGATTTTTTTTAGTGGGTAAGTAATATCCATTTCCCCAACCATGCACAAATATCTGTGTTCCCACATCCTTTGAAGAAGCTTTTTTTCTTTTACACTGATAAGAACTTATTCTGGAGAGGATGTGGGTAAAAGGAACACTCCTGCATTGTTGGTGAGAGAGTGCAAAGTGGTACAGCCCCTTTGGATGTCAGTATGATGATTTCTCTGAAAATTAAGAAACAACCTACCTCAAGACCCAGCAATACCACTCTTGAATATATACCCAAAGGATGCTCAATTGTACCACAAGGACATGTGCTCAACTATGTTTATAGCAGAATTGTTTTTCAGTGGAGCAGGTCACATCCTGCTGCTTCGGTGGTCTAGTCAAGAAAGGGAGGAATCAACTTCCTCCTTCCCAGAATTCTCCTGTTCTCATTACATCATTTCTACTTCCAGTCTGGTTTTCCCGCCTATATTTCCTGCCTGGCCAATCAGCGTTTATTTAAAACATGATTGACAGAATACAAACAATTCTCCCATACCACTTCCCCCTCTTTTGAAAAAAAAAATGAGGGAAAATTGGATAAATAATAATGGTATTTGTGAATTATTGTTTATAGATAATTACATTGGTATAGATTTTTTGTATATGGATACAAAGTTAAATTATATTGAATATTGTATGCATGCATGCATTTACCTATGTTTAAAACATTTTCATGTATATATATATATATAGTATTGATATATGTATACCATATTGCAGTGTACATTTCTACCTCTGACTAAGATACTTATATATTGTTTATGTTTTGATATTCATTGCTTACATTTGGAGGTAATTGTCCTCATTTATTGCACAGTTGTTTATTCTCTTAGTCTTTAAGTTAGATAGGTATTAAGAATTGTAGATCAATAGTCATCTATGTCTGTCATATTTATAGTTAGACTAATCAGGTTCTTTATATACATAGAGATTATATTTTGTATAAATAGTCTTCAACCTCTGTAGAAAATGGCATTTATTGTAATCCTAGAGTTCTGTGGTAGTGAGACACAATCACTCCTGGCAACACTGACCTAGTCCCAAGAGACTGTTGAGCACCAAAGACACTCCACTTGGAGCTTGTCTTCTTCTTGACAAAACTGGCCTCTGGGCAAGGAACTGCCCATACCTCAATTACTGACAAAATACACAGTATCCAGAAATGGATAAACAGAACTGTCAAAGACAGGGTAAGACAGTTTTGAAAAATCTCTTGCCTGTTAAAATCCGGAAATGGATAAGCAGAACTGTCAAATCTTGCCAAGACAGGGTAAGATGGTTTTGAAAAATCTCTTACCTGTTAAAAATAATCTGTCACTTATTCTAGGCCTTAGTCAAAGTTGGTTGCTTCAATGCTGAAAACATGAGTTTGGGTGATCGCCCAGGTAGGCAGTTGTCTCTGTGATTTGTTGCATGTTTTGGAAGTTGTTTGATTGCACTTCCTAATTGATCAGGTAACATTTTTTCCCTTCTCGGATCTTCTATGGGGTTGAAGACTAGGTAAATGTAGCAACTTTCCTCTCATGACTTGTCCAAGTTATTTATTATGCAAGACTTGGGCTAGTTAGGATAGAATATTTGTTCTTATTGTATATAATTTTGTAGTATGATGTAATTGGAGTGGCAGGCTACATTCCTGGCACCTGGCTGCCCACACAGCTAGCTTTATACCCGAAATAATTACAAGGAAACTGTATTCTTTTAAACACTGCCTGGCCCATTAGTTCCAGCCTCTTATTGGCTAGCTCTTACATATTGATCTAACCCATTTCTAATAATCTGTGTAGCCCATGAGGTGGCTTACCAAGGAAGATCTTAACCTGTGGCTGTGTCAGGTGGGAGAATCATGGTGACTGCCTGATTGGCTTTCTTTTTCCCAGCATTCTGTTCTGTTTACTCCGCCTATCTAAATTCTACCCTATCAGAGGGCCAAGCAGTTTTCTTTATTAATTAACCAATGAAAGCAACAGATAGATACAAGACCCACCTCCATCAGTAGTAGAATTAGAATGCTCTTACTTAAACAAAAAGGGAAGGTGCTGTGGGAGGACATTCTGCTTCTTCAGCCAATAGTCGCTCTTTTTTTTAAAGATAAATAGACCATGCTCCAGTGGGCTGGTATTTCAACAGCTATTGGCTGAAGGAGTGGAAGGCGCTCCTGCAGCACAATGGGCTTGTACTTCAGTGACTATTGGCTGAAAAAGCAGAAGGTCCTCCAGCAGCAAGAAGAGCTGTGCTACACAGTGTATCTACTTATTTTCTCAGTGACTGGACCAATTTACATTATCACCGACAGCTATCCTTTCCCAGAACCCTTGCCAGCACCTGTTGTTTGTGTTCTTGGTCACACTCATTCTGCATGGTCAGGTGGACTCTTGCAACACTGGTGATATGTCTTCCTGATGGCTGAGGTTGCTTCATTTTTCCACATGTTTACAGGCCACTTGTTTAGAAACATGTCTGTGTAGTTCATTGCTACTTTTATTGACTGGATTACATCTGGTATTTTTATATGATCCAATTTCTTATGCAGTCGGCACTTAAGCCCATGGCAGATGACCAAAAATCATCTCCAATGGTACAACTATCCCTTCACTCTGTTAACTATTTCTTTTGTTGTGGGGAAGCTTTTCTGTTGGTTACAATATTGCTTGTTAATTTTTGCTATCATCTCTTGAACTGTTAAAGAAAGTCCTTGCCCATGCCTAGTGTCTTTACAGGTTCCCTATGAAGTTTTCAACAGAAGCATCAGCATTCTGGACTTGGTCTGGGTATAAGGACTAGAGACAGGGACCTACTTTCAGTCTTTCACATGTGAACATTCTATTTTTTTTAGCACTGCTGATTCAAGGGACAGTCTTTCCTTTAACATATTCTTGGAAGCTTCACGTTCTACATGGATATGATTTTTTTATTAGTTCTTTGATGTGTTTTGATCATATTCACTGTCTCTTCCAACTCCTCCCAGATTCAGTCACTCCCCTATCCACCCAGAGTTGACTCCATGTTTTTCAACCATCAAGTCCAATGTGTATCATCCACATACTTCTGGATGTGTGAATTTCCAGTGGGACATGGTCAACCTACCAGAGTCCAGAAAGCACTGCTGTATTTAGCCATCCTCTGCCTCTGGCTCACAGTCTTCCCACTGGCTGTTTTGATCCCTGTGCCTTGAGAGGAGAGGCTATTATATAGATGTCCCATTTAGGACAGACCAAGCGTCAGTCTTTTTTTTTCTATGTACCTGGACCTGTATGGGTCTCCAGTGCTTGTGCTGTTGTTAACTGCGTTAGAACTGGTGCGTTTTGATAGAGTATCTGTTCCTCCATACCCAAAGAGTGCTCCATTGATTTCTAGCACTGTGTGGGAAAGATGAATTAGCAGCAGGGGCCGCACTGAGCCAGATACATACATAACTTCAAAACCAGGTATAAATTCAACACCCAGATCCCCAACAACAAAAACAGTAAAAATCATATACATGCAAAAATTAAATCTGAGCCAGGTGGTGGTGGCGCACGCCTTTAATCCCAGCACTCAGGAGGCAGAGGCAGGCGGATCTCTGTGAGTTCGAGACCAGCCTGGT
>NW_004949181.1:940264-948984 GCF_000317375.1 Microtus ochrogaster
CTGACTCAGTGGTTAAGAGCATTTGCTGCTCTTTCAGAGGGCCTGAGTTTGGTCCTGAAAACCCACATGGAAACATACAACTAACCATAATTCCAGTTCTGGAGGATCTGATACTCTCTTCTGGCCTCTGTGGGTGCTTTATGTTGGCATGTGCTTGCACGCACACACATACACATGAGGCAAAACTCCCCTATACATAAAATAAAAATAAATAAATATTCAAATAACTAAATATGACAACAAAAGTAGGGAAAATAAGTAATAAAGATTATAAAAAATGGAAAACTGTTTTTTTAAAGTAAAAATATTCCAAGAGTGAAAAGGTAAGAGCCCAGAGAAAAGAAGAAAGAGAGGTCTCCACTGCAGGTCACAGTGGATATTCATACCTTAGCCAGTCAGCACTTTCTGGTTTTGTTGTTGTGGTTTTTTGTTGTTATTGTTGTTGGGGTGTATGCTCTTAGGAGAGAACCAAGATTCATCTTCTCCTTCTTTTATGTGTTGCTCACCATCAACCATGAGGCCTGGTTTGGTATGTAGCTGGTCAGAATAGCCTTCAATTTTCCTGCTTGCTAGTTCAAAGCTAGATATAACCAAAGTTTTTGAGCTGGAATTTACTGGAAAAAGAAAAAGAGCATTGCAATGAACCTCCAGGGCTGATCTGACAAGGCTGTACTACCTGTCTGGTTCTGGTTCACAGGCATCCCTGTGAAGTTCACAGGGAGGGTGGAAGAATTGCCTGTACTGGCCAGATTTGACCATGACAATTCCCATGCTTTCTACCTCCCATAAGTACTACTGGGTCCATGTTCTTCACTCAATCACGGAAGCTTGCTCAGTCTTCCCACCCTCTTGACAGGTCACTTGAAAGCCAAACCTAAAGAAAAGGTGAACCTTACCTCTGTGCTGTCAAGAGAAATCCTACTACATCTTTCAATGGGCTTGCTTCAGCTTCATTCCACCAGGGCCATGTTAGGGTCATAAAAAAGATGCTAGTCAGAACATTCTGGTAATACTTTCTCCAAGTTCCAGGGGACAAGAAGATGCAGAGACTGGCATAACCCCACACAGCAAGCCTGGACTCCAAGGAGCTCCCGAGTCTCAACACCGTACTTTGCAGAAAGACAAAATTCATTGCAAATGCCAGCCTCTCAGTGGTTCGCAGTCACTGCCTTTCCATATTGCATCTGTCTCTGTGCCATGTTTCAGCTGTGCACTGAGGTTCTCAGGAAAAGCTGCACCTGCATTAAACAACTCTAATGCTGATTTACTGATTAGTACTTCTGTGATGGCGCAGAGCTGGGCTGAAGACAAGGGAAGAACCAATTATCTTGGACTATCTTTAGCCCCCCAGATAGCAAGTTATTACCCACCTACCATCTTTGTGACTGCCAAATAAAATCCTTTTGAAAAATACAAACAGCTTCCACCAACCCAAATGCTAAGAATGTCACCCAAATACACCCAAGTCTCACATAGTAGAGACTTTTCCACTCTTCTGTAACTTGCGTTTCTGATGCTTCCACCAATGAAACTGTAAAATTCTTGACTCATGATATTCTTATTTCCATTGCTATGAAAACATCATGAAATTGCTGCCATGTTGGTACATGGAATTTTAGGTAACTTAAATCTGTGTTCCAAGCCATAGACATCCAAATTTGCTGCTAGAATAAACTAACCATATTGCTCCGAGGTGAGACCTGGCTCATTGTGTGTGTGTGTGTGTGTGTGTGTGTGTGTGTGTGTGTGTGTGTGCACACGCACGCATGCATGCACACGCACACATACATGCCACATGCATGTGCACACACAAGCAGTGGCCAGATATGAACACTGGATGTCTTCAATCACTCCCTACCTTATTTCTTTGAGGCAGGGTCTCTCATTGAACTTGGTGCTTTCCAACTGATCTAGATTCTCCTTTCTCTGCCTCCCATTCCTAAGATCCCAGCGTGTGCCACTGCATCTTGCAGCAGAAGGTCACTCATGTCTTCATGCTTGTGTGTCATGCACTTTTCTTACTGATGCCCCTCCCCAGCTCTGAGAGACTTTGACACTGTGCTGTATTTCCCTGTTGGTGCTTTGCATCTCTTTTCTTGGCGGCAGCTCCAAGGTTATGAATGGTGTACTCTCTTTCTCCTTCTGTTGCCCTGGCTTCACCAACCTGAGACCTGTCCAATCCTTACTTCTGTGTACTCCTTCCTTTACCCACCCCACTCCTAGCATTACCTTCCTGACTTCTACTCAACTGGCATAGCTCTTCTTCTTATTTTGTTTTATTATAAGTCATTTTTTTTCTCTTTCAAGGAAGCACAGAACAAGCTTCTTGGTAGATAACAATGTATTTTACAATTTTCTTTTTCCTCTTTGGCAGTATACTCAGATAAACCTAAAAAATAGCATCCTTCAAATAAAGCAAAAAATGAACAAACAGAAATACTTCAACAATAGGGCAAACTAAGCCATTACTTTGCCGCAGAGCATTGGGGTCCTCGAAGTTAGCTGCACTTAGACTTTTGTGGAAGAGCTTTTTGGCCTCTGAAGTGTGTCTTCTAAATGGAGGTAAGTATTTATTTTGGTATCTCTGGAGAGGCTGTAGAAGAAAGGCCAGGTCACTGCAGGGGAGATAGTCTGACTCACATTTATATAGTCCAGGCTTGGAAAGCTGGCTTCAGAAATTAGTTCAGCCATAAATCGTCCAGGCTGTGCTCTGTCTCCAAACATTGCATTTTTCATTACATCGGGGAGCTAATAAATATCATCTTTTATTAATGTAGGGCAGCACCCTTGACTCAGAGGATTTTGTTATGGAAAAAGACACAGCTTACAAAGAAAGTTTGCTGTGGAAGCTTTCAGGGAGACTAGGTCGTTTGTAGAAAATAAGTGCAGAATCACAAAACCCAGGACCCAGCACAGTATTGAACAGCCATGACCGAATAAATCGATCTCTGTCTCCTTTGCCTTTGGCCCCTCCGATCATGGAAAGACCCTGGGTTGGATCTCTGGGGAGCTGTGATGATAGATAATGTCTGTTTGGATGCAATAAAGGGACAGTTAAATGAGAGGAAGGAGAGCTGTTAGAAAGCACTGTTGGGTAAGTATTGATGGCTGTAATCAGCAAGGGGTCTGGTGGGATTGTGTGCACATGTGGGCATGCACATGCGCGCGCACACACACACACACACACACTCGCAGCCTATCTCATCCATTTAGTGTTGCTCTTCTGTAAACATGTATAGGGCTGACCATTTGGCATTGACTAACCTATTTGGGGAGCTCTAATCTGGCAAAGACTGATTCTTTTTCTTTCAGCATTAATTGTGCACAACTCTTCGTCTAGGAGCAGGGCCTTGTGAGATTGCCTCATCTACACCGGCGTGGCAACTAGTGTTGTCATTGTTCAGGTCTTAATTAGGGGACCATATTGTTGAGGTTCCCTGTCATATTTAGATGACATTGTCTGACAGCAGGTACCCTGGTCCTCTGACTCTTATACTCTTTCTGCCTGCTCTTCCCTGGGCCTTAGGTATAGGGGTTGTGCCATAGATGTATCAAATGGGATTGGGCATCTCATGATCAGTCATTCTCTTCATTTTAATAGGGTTTCTGTAATTGTCTCCACCTGCTGCCAAAGTCACTACCAGGAAGTCACTTACCAACCCTATCATGAAGCAAATCACAATTCCCCATAGGAAAAAAGTCCTGATTGGAAGTACATGCCAGAACAGGATCTAAACATCCAGCATATTAAGCTATGACCAAATTGACCCAAGGACAAATCACTCCAAATAACAGACTGTGCCTAAGTCTCACAGATGAATATACGCTGCCTCTACCCATCTTGAATGTGTCTGTGATTTAATCCACATGCAACTTATTCTACAACAGTTCCACACTTGTCGTGCAAGCCCCAGTATAAAAGTCATCAGTGTGGAGTCACAATATTGTTGGTCTGAGAGGATAGAGAATATTGAGAGACGGACTAAATGCCTAAGCAAAAATGTCTTAGAGATGTCTTGGAGGAGACTGAAATTTTATATTGTGCTACATCACCCAGCTCTCAGTCCGTATCACTTCTTGTGGCCTTCCAATCCATTTCCACATGGCAACTGCAGTGCCGTCAAAGAATGGCAGTCTAATCTCATTAGTGTGCTTAAGATGCTTCCACCAAGGTTGACAGATTCTTTGAACTGCATGCCCTGATCGCTGAATCCTGTGTAATGTGAGCCCTCGGTGTAGTTTCCTGATTGGCCTCACCCTCCAGGCTCTAGACCAGATGTTCTCAACCTGTAGGTTGTAACCGCCATGGTTGCATATCAGATATCCTGCATGTCAAATGTTTACATTACAATTAATAACAGTAGCAAAATTATAGTTATAAAGCAGCAATTAAATAATTATATGATTGGTGGTCACCATAATATGAGAAGTTGTATTAAAGGGTCACAGCACTAGGAAGGCTGAGAACCACTGCTCTAGAACAATGGGACTTTCCTTTCTTCACATATTGCCCTTCTTGTTCACTGTTTGCCTCGCTCTAAAACTCAGCTTCTCGCTAAACTTCTCCACCAATCCCTCATCATCCTCAGATCACCACTCAAGGAATAAAGGCCTCCATGATCTTAAGGACAAACCTAGCTGCCTTTATTGCCTATACATGTAGCATCTGACCTTCTTAGCACACACACACATACACACACACACGCACACACACACACATGATAGATAGACAGATAGATGTGAGGTAGACAGATAGATGATAGATAGATAGATAGATAGATAGATAGATAGATAGATAAGATAAGATACTTATAATGTTCATTTACCTTTACTTGATTCTCTGTTCTCTGTGAGTCTTTTGGCTGTCTCTCTGGCTCATTTCCATGTTTAGCAGCCACATCAGTGTTATTTCCTTAACAGGCGCTTACAGATATATGTGGGATAAGCTTGCTTAGACAGAAGGAAGGGAAGGAGGGAGAAGAAGGAAGATAAACAGAAGAGAGCTGCAGAGAGAGGATGGACTAGAGGTTGAAGAGAAGGGAAGGGAGACTTTGGGTCTGTATTAACACAGCCTTCTAGCTAGAATACCTAAGGGGAATGGTTGGCACATTTCCTCATATAGCTAACATAAAGATAAATGTGGTGCTTCATTATAGGGCCTGTTCGGAGCATCCCAATCAACCTCAGCCTCAAGTTGAGTCTTTTGTCTTCGTAAGAAGAGAGAAGGACAGGATACAGAGCTGATACATGGTCTAAATTGAAAATGAATCTTTACTGTTCCCACATCTATCATCATCACCCCTAGTCCCAGGGAGCAACTCTCTGTTTTGGGATAGATGTGGTTTCCAATGGATGCAAGAGAAATGATTCCTTCTGAGCTAAAGCTTAGATTCTGGGTCTTATTATTTACCTCCTGTCTTGGTTACTTTTCTACAGCTGTGATAAAACATCACCACCAATATAACTTATAGAAGGAAGAGTTTATTTGGGGATCATGTTTCGTGGGGGATAAGAGTTCATCACCATCACATCAGGGGAGTATTGCAGCAAGTACCAGACTTGGTGGCATGGTGTAATAACAGCTGAAAACTCACAATTCGCATCATAAACTGGAAGTAGATAGAGCACACTATTAGTTCCAGAGGGCTTTGGATTTCTCAAAGCCTATCCACAGTGAGACACTTCCTCCAGCAAGGACAAACCCCCAAGGTCTCCCCAAACAGGACTACCAGCTGAGGACCAAGTTTTCAAATGCCTGAGACCAATGGGGGCCATTGCATTCAAACCACCACCTGCTCCTGAAAAGCTGGAAAAGGGCTGTACGGGTATATCCTCCTGAGAGGGGGAAAATTTAAGTTTCATAAATGGGATATATTAGCCTTAACTGCAAATGCGTTCCCAGCTTTTAACATAGTAATCTGATGTTACACCAGCAAAAAACATCCGTTCATGAATGAAAAAAAGTAACAGTAACATTAGCGTTACTGATTTTGGTCTTCTGCATGTATATCTTTCTCAGCATCCTTCCCCATCTATCCATGGGTACTAAGCCACCTTCTCTAACCCCAATGTCAAGGGGAATTAAAAGAGTTATGATTTGGTTTCGCCTAATGTGCACTAGGGAATGAGGCTCTAATTTTCTTATTTTCTTTTAGAAAAGAACACATTTAGGAAATAAAAGCATATTTTTTGGCTTTATTGCATTGAACTGAGTCAAGTTATCTGATTCAGGAAAAAAAAAACCCTTTACTATTTGAATGCTGACTTGCCAATATTGCTATTTCTGTCTTCATTTCTGATGAAGGAGAAATATCTACAGGGTACAAACAAGCACCACCTGTAAACTGACACCTGCTTTACCTCCACGCTAGTGCCTGAGTTTTAATCACCACAAAAACAAACATTTAGGAATTGTCGTGTAGAATAAGTACCAGTGACTTCAGAAGCTCACAGAACACTGAGCTTAAAAAGCTAAATCCTTTTGTTTGCAATTGAAAAGAAAGAGGCATTTTAAAAAGCTGTCTACAGGGAGAAAGCAGCTGAACTACCTACTTTCATCTGCTTTATAGACTCCAAACCAGACAAATTCATCACAGTGCGTCAGCTATTTGTTCCCAGGTCACACCCTTCAGTGAAGATGATTAAACAGACCGAAAGGCTGAAGATGCCACTCAGCATTTCAGCCCCTCAGGAGGGGGTTAGAAAGGACCACCAATTCTGTCTGAACAGAGCAAGCAAGGAGTAATTTACTTAGCAAACTTCTCAAGCTTCCAAAACATAGACATAACAAGATTTTGGCAAGCTCTGAAGGTGATTTCTCAACCTGGCTATAGGAAGAAGTATACTGATAATATGTTCTCGAGTGCAGAAGACACACAGTGATGTGTGAGTTGCTTGAGGATTTGATTCTGAAAACTCTTAAATGTCTTTGAAAAACTTAAAGCAGATGGTGTAAAATGCCAAACTCCTTGTACTGGAGAAAATCAGTGATAACTGGTTGTAGCCTGGTTCAGTCCTGTCACCGGTCATCCCTGTTGGCATCAAAAGCCACATGGGCAGTAGTCTCTGCCACTAAACTTTGTTGGATCTCGGGTTCTTTACAGGAAGGAGACCACCATGTAGGAGCTGGCGCCAGTCTATGAAACATACAAAATGCAAAGCCTACTGTGGCCAACACAACCTAGCCTAAGTTCCACGTGGAGGTGAAAACTTGCAGGCAAATAATATTTTAACAAGGATATTCAGGAAGGGAATTTTTCGGTAGGTCAAGCTGAGTCATAGCCAACAGATGCATGGCTTTGATGTGGTTACGGGTGGAGCAATGTTTCAGGCAGAGGGAACAATGAGACAGCTCAGCAGATGGTGAATTGCTTAGGTGCAGAGACGGTTCTAAAGCAGACCAAAAAATTACCCCATCAATTGTTGATGCCAAGCAAAAATGATGCTAGAGTTCATCTGTCCATTACTGAGCTTAGGATTTGGAATAGCAGAATAATGACATCCCGAAATGTCTGTGTCTCAGTTTCTAAACTGATGATGGAAGCAAAGAAACTTTGCAGGAATGTTGAAGAGTGGAGTCTGTGATATGCGGAGAATACACCAGAGCCCCCAGGCGGTCCTTTTCTGTGGGAGAACAAGAAGTGGGTGAGGGGTGCAGTGACACAAGAAGAGGCACAGAGATCTTGCATGTGGAGGACATGGTGCCCTGTGCTGCTTCTGAGGGCCCAGGAGGCCAGATGCAAGAGCCAGAATGCAGCACATTATGGTGATGCCAGATGAAGGGAGCATGGAAACTCAGACCTCGGTATCACAAGTACAAGGGACCAAACATTACCAAGGCATGAAGGAAGGATGAGATGGATCTGCCTCCCCATTAACTGTCCTTGGAAGGAGCACAGTCCTTCAGTATTTGAAGGTCTGCCTCGTGGGAGGCACTCTTGACTCTGATCTGAAGGCTGTTTGTAGAGCCCCATTACCATAGCACCGTAAAACTCTTAAGGACATACGTGCAATTTTGATTGCTAAATAATTAGTCCTGGATCTCAACTACAGGAACTGAGTCGTCACAGGATTAGTATAACAGGTTTTTTTTTTAGTTGTTCAGTGGTTGTGTACATTTATATAATAAATCTTAGTCATTTTCATCCCCAATCCTCCTCTCTTGTCTCCCTCCCCCTGGGAATGCTTCTCAATCACTTCCTTCTGTATCCTTTTCT
Organism: Microtus ochrogaster; assembly: GCF_000317375.1. NCBI lineage: Eukaryota > Metazoa > Chordata > Mammalia > Rodentia > Cricetidae > Microtus > Microtus ochrogaster. The sequence continues at coordinate 948,481 of NW_004949181.1, forward strand.
AAAACTCTTGTTGTTTTTAAATATGTATGAATGTTTTCCTTCATGTACTGTATGCCTAGTGCCTGAAGACCACAGAGGAAAGCATTAGATCCCCTGGGACTGGAGACACAAACAGTTGTGAGTTGTCATGCAGGTGTTGAGATCTAACCCTGGGACTCTGCAAGTGGCCTGCTTACAGTTCAGAGGTTCAGTCCATTATCATGGCAGGGAGCAAGGCAGCATGCAGGCAGACATGGTGCTGGAGAAGTAGTTGAAAGTCATACATCTTGCAGACCACAGGAAGTAGTCTAAGATACTTGCCAGGATCTTGAACACGTATAAGACCTCGAAGAAGCCCAGTGACACACTTCCTTCAGCAAGGTCATACCTCCTCCAGCAAAGTCACACTTCTAAATAGCACCCCTCCCTTTGAAGACCATTTTTTTTTTCAAAACATCACAGAAGATAAGGCTTGTTTTTAGCTGTTGATGTTTTTCTGTTTTGGTTTTGTTAGTTAGTTTTTTT
>NW_004949181.1:949084-966056 GCF_000317375.1 Microtus ochrogaster
TTTAGCTGTTGATGTTTTTCTGTTTTGGTTTTGTTAGTTAGTTTTTTTTGTTTTGTTTTGTTTTGTTTTTAGATAGAGTTATCTGTCTATCCCTGGTTATCTTGGAACTCACTCTGGGTACTAGGCTGGCTTTAAACTCATGGAGATCCATTTACCTCTGCCTCAAGAGTGATAAGACTAAGAGCTTTTTTGTTTGCTTGTTTGTTTGTTTGGTTTATTTTCGTTGTTGTTTTAAGTGTTTCTAAGATTGAGATTCAAGATTGAGAGCCACCAACCCTTTTCTTAGAGCTGAAGAGTTGAGAAGGGCAAGTTCACTGCATTAACTACCAGCTCCTGAGTCCTGGGCTTGGTCTTTTCACCAAAAATCAGGAAAAAGAGGTATGTATGATGTAGATGGCATTGTAAAGGGATAAATCAGGGCTAGCATTTAGATTGGTTGTTTATTTCTGTGTGACCTTAAATAACTGACTTCTGTGAGAGTCAGTACTTTATAGAAAGAACATCCCTCAAAAGCTGGGTGCAATAGTGTGAGCCTGCAGTCCCAACAAGCTGAGGTGTGAGATCTGTAAGTTCAAGGTCAGTCCTGGCAGCTTGGCAAGTACCTCCCTTAAAAATTTACACACACACACACACACAAACACACACAATTCTTCGCTATTGCTCAGTTTCTTTTGGAAGACTAGAGTCAAAACCCAAGTCTCATTGCATTCTCGGTGACAGTGTCAATAATAAATCCCTTGCCAACCTCTGGGATTCTTTCACGAGGACCTGCAGGTTTCAAAAAGGGCACCAATTCCTTTGTAATTAAGAACACTTCCTATGGGTATCATTCTTAGTAGAGGATTAAGAACAAAATATTTGGGGAACGCATGTTCTGAGCAGAAAATATTTCTGCTAGAAATCTTCTTAATAATGGCAATCGAAAACAAAACCCAGCTGGAATGAGCCTGGTATATTTTCACATGAAAGCAAGTCTGTCTGAGATTGGATCACCTTCCCCCAGAGGGACTGCTCAGGCTTCTCTCCAGAAGTTTCTTTCACTGGGTGGCACAAGTTTGTAAGGTGATCATGCAATGTTCTAGTCCAGGCTTAACAGTGAAACCCAGGAGTTAGAAGGTCAAGTTTGACCACAGACAGTCCAGACCTTAAGACCAGCTTCTCCAAAATATCACACACCACTTTCTCAGTGTCCTTGTAGTTTTAAATGGGCATCGTAGTTTCTTGTGACTAAAGCCATGCACACTGCTTGGTGCAGAGCACCTGCCTAGGATGTGTAGGATAAGGCCCTTCGGGATAATGCAGCAGTTCGATCAATCTCACAAGTGCAAAAGAAGACCTTTAAAGGCTTGTACACCAGAAAGGAGAAGATGTTTCACAGATGGTCATTGGCCCCTTCTGCAGTCACACAGGCAAGAAATCCCTAATTCTGTAACTGGAAGAGGAAACAGTTTATTGTCTTGATCTTGGCCATTGGCAAACATGAGACTGGATCAAAGGCAGATGTGTAGGTAGGACCACTCCATCACCAGGCACAGTGGGATCAGATCTGGTATTGCAGGGATTATAGATACAGACACAGTTGGCTTGCTGCGGGAAAGGGCGCAGCAACTGAACCAAAGCCTTGGAAGATAAACAGGATTTAACAGATGCCAAGGGCAAGAGGCATCAGAGGTGGAAGGAGCAGCAAGGGCAGAGTCTAGTGCTGGCTACCTGAGGGGAAAAGGGAAACGGAAGCACCACGTCAGTTACTCAGATCATTCCAGGAAAGTGGTTAGTTTCCATGTTCAAAGGATCGTAATAACAGAACACAGGATGTGTGCTTTCCTAGAAACATGATGCCTGCTTTCAGTGTTCTTTTGTTTTCTACTAGAAATCTTTTATCCATATTCTGGCTTTTCAAACACTGCGCCCCTGTGAAGCCTCCCTGAGGCGGATGTCACATCTAGCCTCCATCAGCTAACAAGCAAACAGAGCCATGAATTTGTCTTCCATCGTCCCTTTACTAACGCTCATAGCACTACGAACACATTAGATAGCCAACAAGTACCCTCTCCATCCTCCAGCACCCAGTGAATGTCTATTCTATTTGATTTTTCTTCTTTTAACTTGACACATTAAGAAGAGGGAATCACAATTTAAAAATAAAAAAATGCCTCTGTAGGGTCAGCCTGAAGGCAGGCTGTGAGGTACTGTCTGATTAATGATTGATGTGGGAGGGTCCAGACCACTGTGGGTGGTTTCAGCCTTAGCCTCATGGTCCTGGGTGCTAAAAGAAAGCTGAGCAAGCTGTAAGGATCAGGCAAGAAAGCACTATTTCTCCACAACCTCTGTATCAATTCCTACCTCCCACTCTGCCCTGGTTGAGATCCTGCTATGACTTCCCTTAATGATGGGATGCAGCTGAGAACGGCAAGCCAAAAATAAATCCTTTTCTTGTAAGCTGCTTTGGGCCATGGTGTTTTTTATCATAGCAATAGAAAACCTAACTAAGACAATGTCCAGCATGTCACCTCTGTTCTCAGGTATCTATCTGCAGTGGACATCACCTCTAAACAGCTAAAGCCACCAAACTGTGGACCTTAGACACCAGGCAAAAGACTCAGGCAACTTGTGGCTGATCATCTGTGATTGTTATCTGTCTTACAGCTGGGACAAAATGCCAGACAGGAGCAGCTTAAAAGATAAGGTTTCATTTTGATTTAAAGATTTAGAGCTTTTGGACATCACAATGGGAAGGAGGGACAGAGTAGCTCCTACCTGTGGTGGCAGGAGTTTGTGGCTACCCCTTCATACTTTGTGGACTGCTACAAGCCACATTATAGAGTAACTAACTGTTCAGTCATCTTTTTAGGAGCCAACTGTCAGAACCAAGGGATCTGGTAAAAGCTAAACCAAAAGGCAAGGCATTTTGGTGTTATTGCTTTGTGAATAAAGGGGCTGTCCTTTGTTGTAGATTTTCACTGTAGCTAACTCCCTTTCCATTACATATTTGGGGATTAATTCCCTAGTTCAGAACAGTTTCCCGCTGCCAGGCCTTCATTCCTCTTACCTAGGTAAGCACAGAGATCTGCCATCCTGCAATTATCTTGATCACCAGGCATTTGGGTCCAGGCACAGAGCATTCCACTTAAGATAGTCACAGATATCCAAGAGCATAGAATTACTACATGCCCAAGGTGCTGTTCTAGTTTTACCCCACTTAAATGATTCTTAACTCCTTACACACACTTTCACCTCAGTTTACTCATGATTTTATTTCAGGAAATGTACAGCTTCTATTTTGCTCTCAAGGACAGCAGAAGAGAAAATTAACTGCTACCAGAGAAAGACTTCCATCCCGCTGGTGCTACAGACACACACCAGCCCACAGACCAGAACGACTGATAACAGCATACCTTGGAACTGATCATTTTAGAGGCCTGGCTCTCCCCGTTGTCTTTACTGCTTAGGTGTGCACTCCAGAGCTGTAAACCCATAGACATTGCAGTGTCTGGTGCATTTGTTATCTGATCAAAAGCCACAGCTTCTACCTGACTGTTCACATAGATTGCTTGGCTACCTGATTCTAGCCTGCCAGAGGAAAAAAGCAGCATGCGAGAAATAAACTTTTTAGCCCTTTACTAACCACCTAAAAATGTAGTGTAGCACACTAACCTTCCCCTCTAGAATTCCCTGATGGATGACGTAATTCCTTTCTTAACTAACTTTCTTCATTAAGGAGTTCTCTCTCTCTCTCTCTCTCTCTCTCTCTCTCTCTCTCTCTCTCTCTCTCTGTGTGTGTGTGTGTGTGTGTGTGTGTGTGTGTGTGTGTGTGTGAAAACCCTTATCTAATTTTCTATGGGGCAAAAAGTCCCTGCCCTGGAACCTGCTATGGGGTAGGGAATTGCTGGTTTTAAGGATATATATATATATATATGACTTGGAACGTTGGTAATCAGTAGAACTAAGAACTAAGAACAATGCAGAACAAGAGAGAACAAGGAAGAATAAGGACAGAGAAGAGTAAAGAAACATGGACAGACAATTCCCATTGTATGTAGACTTCTTTACACTTTAGCTTATCCTGGCGTTCTTAATTGAACCCGTTAAGGACCCCATTAGTGGACCGTGAGAAATAGAGCTAGACCTGAAATGAGTGTAGACTTGAGAGGTCAATTCCTAGTGGTCTATATCCACCAGCTACACTCTTATGTTCCTAAGGTCCCACAGCCTCGCAGAACAGCATCAGCTGGGGATCTAGTGTTCAAACATATGAGCCTCTGGGAGATACAGCATATTCAAAGCAACTCTGAGCTCAAGGTTCTCACAACTATCTTCTTAGTTTAATACTTTGCTAAAATTGTCCCAAGAATGTAAGAAAGCTATTTCTGTTTATTTATTTATTATAAAGGATACACCTCAGGAAGAGTCTAAAGGATGGAAGACTAGAGTAGGCCATGGGCTCCAGTCTTCCCTAGGCCCCCACCTCCACCCCAGGACTTCAGTAGCAGCCAGTGTTTTCAAAGCCCCTGACTTTTAGAGGACCGCAAGTGAGTTTCATTCCAAAAGCATGGAGAAAAATTACTGTTCATTCATGACTGAACTTGGCTTGATGCCCCCTCCCCTCTCAATAAGAGAGAAGGTAAAGCTGACAGGCCCAACTCTCTAAAGAAGCCTTGATCTTTCCGGAGGCTGGCCCCTGTTCCTATCCAACAGTCTCTAAAGATTATCTGAAAGTCACCTCTCTGACACAAGCTCAGATTTGTTCAAAGTGACTCCTTGTGAATAAATAACAAAAATTGGGTCTGTAACTCAGGAAATCCCAAGGAACCAAGACGAGGACAAAGACCAAATACACATTTCCTATCACACTGTAAATAAGTAAGTGAACTAGTGCACCAAAAAGGGAAAGGAATGGACAAAGGAGGGAGAAGAGGAAGGAAACCAGTTCTTCTGCCACTAACTGTTCTTGGTTGAACAAAAATGTTTCCACACTGGCTTCCACAACTCAGAAAACACTGTGTCGTTCACTGGATGCTCCCCATGACTACTAAATAAGCCCACCTACTACAGACCCAATTACGCTTTCCCGCCCACAGCCAGCCAGATGAGGAGGAAATATCCATGGAGTCCCAGCCTTAGACAAAGAACCAGAGATAACTAAGGAATACTGAGAGAGAGAGAAATACTCTTATCCAGGAATGAGCCCCTAATAGGCTTTTCAGTACCAAGTTGCACAGCCCGGAAACCATATACATACAAGTAACTCCAAATGAACTGAGTAGGTCGCATATATATATATATATATATATATATATATATATGTTACACATATATAAAACAAAAAAGAAGTCATGAACTAGAGAGACAACAAAGAGGGCGTGTCAGAGGGATTAAAGAAGAAAAGGATACGAGAAAAGTGATGTAATTATATTTTAACCAAAAAATAAAATTTTAAATATGCATTTTTATTTTGTTACTATTTTTGCCAATTCAAATGATTTATTTTCATCTTATACCTTTGCCTGCATGTACACCATGTGCGTTGTCTGATGCTCTCAGAGACCAGAAGGGAGCATCAGATTCCCCTGGAGATGGAGTTACAGGTAGTTGTGAGCTGTCATTATGGGTGCTAAGAACAAATTAGAGGTCCTCTGCAAGAGCAGTATGCACTTTTCAACCTCTGAGCTGTGCCTTTCCAGCCCCCTACCCTTTTAAGACTTATTTTATATAACTGTAATAAGGAAAAAGCTGATACACAAGAAAAAATCTTTGCAGTCTTTCCTCCTTAGAAAGGAAGTCAAATGGCAATTAAGGAGGGTCTGTTTTATTTAGGCTACATAAAGGGAGGCATCTCCAAGAAATACTGAAGAACAGCTGAGACCAGTTCCAGAGGGAGCTGTAGGAAAAGAGCAAACTTGGTGCCTTCTAGAATAGAATAAAAGCCAACACGGCTGGGCACAAGGAGGGAATGCTAGGAACTCAGGCAGGGCCAGTGTATGTTACACCGCAGAAGTGGAGTGGGAATCGTGGATGTGTTGCCAATGGCAACCCTGCAATAAATCCATTGCTATGTTCCATTTTCAGTGTGAGGTGTGTCTAGTGTTCAGCAGAGTTACAGCAGGAGGCGCTTGGCCCCATCTCCTCTAGCTAGCAGTTGGCACCTGCTTGTGTCAGAACTCTGAGAGGTGAAGAAGCACACGTGATCTGCTATGTGACTGGGCCCACTTTCAGAAAAGAAGGCAGCTCAAGACCCAAATTATTCATTAGATAAGGCTTTGTATCAAAACCAATGAGATGGAGGAATTTGGGAAGGGAGCTGGTCCCAGCCTATGGGATAAGGGGACAGGAACTTCTTGCAATTGGAGGGAGGGAACTAAAAATCCCCTGTCTTGTCCCAGACCAGCACATCATTTTTGCCTTTTCTCTGTTTTAGTGTTCCTCTCTGAAGAATGATATATTAAAAACTGCTTTGTTTTTCACTAGTCTCTTAATTTTGTGATTATCTTGTTTCCAACAGCCCTAAGCTAGCACCCTCCTAATGAACACTGAACATCACATTCTGCCTTATTTCAACCACCCAGCCTAAGTGCTGAGTTCTCATGGGTTTCAAAATTTCGGGCTTATAGTTCCAGGGATAAGGGTTCATCTTGGCAGGGAGGCATAGCAGCATGTGGCAGGTAGGAGGCCAAAGTTCACATTTTCCATCCCAAGCATGAAGCGGAGAGGAAACTGGGAACCAAATGTTCAAATATCTGAGTCTATTAGGAACATTCTCATTCAAACCACTATAGATTTTAAAGAAAATCCTGCCCATACTACATCACCTCTTTTCCCTTCAGAAAATGATCCCTGAATCTAATCTCCTTTGTTTAGCTTTTTTCCCTGACTGTGATTAGCAACAACTTGTAACCAACCCCCCAAAAATGATGACAAACATCCATAATCCACTAAATGACCAAAAACTGCACACCCCACTTCTTATGAATATGGGCATCATGTTTCCTAGACTGCTTCCTATTGTCGAGAAGGAAATGGCACCTTTGGGGGACCCTGAGAAAACTGGGATAATGTTCAAGTCCTGGGAGAGCTAGCTGGATTTTTGTTGTTGTTGTTGTTTAGTCTCTGTGATGGGTAAGTATAAAACTTATCTGCAGTCTTGAGTGAACAGTCTGAGAGGCTGGGCTCTGTAGCAACAAGATTTATCATGTCTCATCCAGTCCTAGAGCTGCTCCCATACTAGAGGGATCAGCGTATATGTCACCTGTCTTGTAGTCATTTTTGTTTGGTTTTATATCTGTATCTAAGATATTTTAGTAGCTCTCCCCTAATCAAACCTGATATTCATTAATTTTGAAAAAAAAAACAACATTTCCCCTGTGGAAAAAAAGAGCACAACCTCTCCCCTTTAATGCAATATTTCTGAGTTTCATTTTGAAGTTAAACATTTTAAAAATATATAGGTTGGCTTAATTTAGCAGTTTCTATAGTTTAACATCTCTCAGCAGCTGTTGTATTTTGCACATTAGCATTATAAAAATCAAAAAAAGCAAAGTCAACACACTATCATACAAAATCCAGATACCCTGTGTATTTTTCACCTTTCTGTGGCTTCTTTTTTGCATATTAATTTTATTCTCTCTTTAAAGACTTTATTATTTTAAAACTATTTATTTTTTCTGTGACTGTCTATATCCATTTTTTACTTTATCTGTTTAAAAGTTTTCTTGGTCTAGATTGCATTACTGTGCCCCCACAGCATTTTCAGACCACAAAACAAATTTTATATGGCCATGCTAGCCCCTTCAAGGCTCTGGCAGCTGAGTGAGGGGGCTCAGTTCCCAGAGACCCTAGCCTCATGCCTGTGTGTTTACCACCCAAGCTCAGAGAAGCTGTTATGTTCTGATGTGACAGGCGTTTTTTTATCTTGTACACTGTCTGCTCAAATGTTCTGCTGCACAGCAGCACCTCTTAAAAGAGCCTGGCCTCTGTACACCGAGCCTACCAGAGAGATGATGGCTGTCAGGAAGCCTCACCAGGAAAACACATCTTTGGAACCTTTTTTTCAGCTTTCTCAGGCCTATGTGTATATATGTGGTCTCATGTCCGGCACCATATGTAACCTGTTTTATCATCAGCTGCCAGCTCCACATATAATGACATGGAGATTTATTATTAATTGTGAAAGCTTGGCCTATAGCTTAGACTTTTTACTAACTAATTCTTGTACTTTAAATTAACCTATTTATATTAATCTATGTTCTATCACATGGTGTGAACTCTCTTCTATCTTACACCTCTGTTTCCTCTCTGTGTCTCCTGGCATCTCCCATGTGTCTAGATTCCCCCTTCTCTTCTTTTATCTCCCCCCAAATTCCACCTCCAGCCTACCTATTGACTGTTCAGATTTTTATTACACCAATCACAGCAATACAACTTTGATGGAAGAGTTACTTTCACTGGTTAATAAAGAAACTGCCTTGGCCCATTTGATAGGCCAGCCCTTAGGTGGGTGGAGTAGACAGAACAGAATGCTGGGAAGGAGGGAAGTGAGCCAGACACCATGCCTCTCCTCTCTGGACATATGCAATGGAGCAAGCCACCAGGTCAGACATGCTGAATCTTCCCCGGTAAGACACCACCTCGTGGTGCTACACAGATTACTAAATATGGGTTAAGCAAGATGTAAGAGTTAGCAAAGAAGAGGCTACATATAATGGGCAAGGCAGTGTTTATGTGAATACAGTTTGTGTGTTGTTATTTCAGGGCATAAGCTAGCAAGGCAGCCAGGAACCGGGCGGGAACACAGCCCACAGCTCCATCTACACAACTTCACACAGTATACAAATATCTCACAACATCCCCAGGCATTGGGCAAAGCATTTCCCACTACTTTTGGCAGCTATCTTTCCTATTGCCTTGTTTTACCTAACAGATGGGCCAGCCTTTCTACCTAGTAGTCCTTATTTATTATCTATTTGTTTTAGTGTTGGTATACAACCCATGCTAGGAACATGCTCCAGTACCAAGCTACATCAATCCCTTGCTTACCTTTTAAACTTATTACATCACTAAGAAAGCTCACACCCAGAGGTCTGTTGGCAGCATAACTCAAACTCCTGCATAGTCCTGGCCCTAGTTTGTCTTTCTTTATTGTAATAAAACATCATGGCAAAAAACAACTTATGAAGGAAAGAGTTTATTTGACTTGCATACACCAATTATAGTAGCTCATTGAGGGAAGCTAGGGCAGGAAATGAATCAGAACATGGAGCAATGCTGCTTATTGACTTGCTCACAGGCTCAAGTTCAGCTACCTTTCTCATACCTCCCAGGACCATCTGCCTAGAGGTAGCCCTATCTATGGTAGTCTAGGACCTCCCAAATCAATCATTATTCAATAAGATTACCCACAGATACCCATAGGTCACTTTTATGGAAGCAGTTTCTAAGTTGAGATTCCCTCTCCCCAGCTATGTCTAGGTTTCTGTCAAGTTGACTAAAGTCAACCAGCACCATCCCAGATCACTGCTGGTACACAGATCTTACATGCTGAACAATGAACAAATGGGTAATGGGTATGGGGTTTTGTCCAATTATCTGTACAGCATTATACACAAATGGGTAGTAGTTGGGTGAGGGATTATCTGTTCAACATCTTACAACTGACAGTACTTAAGCCCTCTGGCTATATGGAATAGTGGTGACAAAGTTGATGGAACATTTTTAAGCTATGATTCTGTATCTCAATACCTTATTTATCTACACATATATTTTGTCAATAAATGGTTATCAGGTCCCTCTCCAGTGTCTGACACTATCCTGGGTATTAAGGAAAAGTTATCTGTCCTAAAGGAGATGCCTTATTGGGCTAAAACTACCTAAGCATTTGCTTAAGATCTGACCTGATTTCAGGAATGAATTGGTATGTAATCACAGAGAAAGACAGATTGCATTTGGGGGTCCAGGAACCACAGGCGGCTGTGTACAAAGGAAATCTATAGGCACTGAGGGTAAGATTGAACAAGGAGGCAAACAGATGATGAGTTGATGTCACAGAGACAGGAGCCCTGCTCTGTAGTCAGAGTCTTCAGGCCCTTTGTTCTAAGTGTGATGTCAGAGCTGTGAAGATTCTGAGTTGGGAAGAGATGGTAGCTATGGTCTGTTTTACATTGCAAGATTACTACAGAGGCTTCCATGTGAAGAGGAGTGAATTAGCGTTTGAAACGCATGCCTTCAGCCTGGCTAGCCTGGAACAACTTGGACTGGAGTCCCTGAACCAAATGGACGGAGGGGCCTAGGTGGAAAACTGCTATCATCATGGACCTGCTTTCTCAGGATGACATGAAAGTAGCAGGAGTTCGTGCACACGTGAATATATTGCTCAGGGAATGTTTGTTACATATGTATATAGTTTGGTGTGAGGTTATGAGTTAGACATGGAATGTCAATAGTGAGTGCATGAAAGAGAGTGATGATTAACTTAAGGGCCACTTCTATCAGGACTCAGTAGTTTCCTAGTTTGTTGCATTAATGTACATAATGTACATAATGAGCACTTCATGTTCTGTAAATACTACATCTTAATGTAGTTCTCCTTTCTGCTTCCTGGTAGGCTCAGCCTCCAACCACAACTTATAAACTTCAGTATAATTTTATAACTCAAGGTCTATTTATTATTGTTTCCACCATTAATTTTCCCAAGGTTTCCTGTGAATTTTGGAAAAAAAATTCCCATCACCTGGGGATAGCTCCTTGGAGCTGAACTTATAAGGAGGACATAGCTTAAATAAAAGTTTTTATGAGCCACCAAGGCTAGTTTAAATTTGGTTTACCCCAGGTATAGCCACCAAGGAAAATAACCCTGTGGCTGAAGAGTTCTGGTCTACCTGCCTTCTCCTTAACCTTCTAACAACCTCCTCCTAGTCACTCTGATCAGGATTACAACTACTCATGGTAAGAAAATGGTGGGTATGAGACTCATAAAGGCTCTAAGGCAAGGACAATAAATCCAGCTGAAGTTTACTACAAGGATTACCATTTTGGCTTGCCATTCCTTTAGTCAATCCTCAATTCCAATAACTAAAATAAACTTTTATATTTTTGCACTATTAGGTATGTTCTGCCTATGACACCTTGTTTCCTGGGGAACAGAGTGAAAACAAGCCATGCTCCTTTCTCTTAAGCAGAGATGCCCCAAGTCAGAGGACATTTTCCTTGACTGTATGCCTTAACCTTCACCACCATTGTTGAGCTGCTTTGAGTGCAAAGTGGAAGCAAAGAAACTGATGCTCCTCAGTGTTGTGAAACAATTTTTGTATACTATGAATATGTATTACGCTTATTAGCTAATAAAAGGCAATTAGCCAATCGCAAGGCATAGAGTATAAATGGGTAATCAAACAAGGGATGCTGGGAAAAGGATGGAGTGAGAAAGTTGAGAGGAGACTTGGATAAGCAAGATGAATGTGCCACCGTGTGGCAGAACTTAAATAAAGAATATGAGCTAATTTAAAATGTAGGAGCTAGATAGTAATAAGCCTGAGCTATGGGCTGAGCATTTACAATTAATATAACATTTTGTGTGTGGTAATTTGGAAGCAGTTCCCAGAATGGGAAAAACTCTGCCTATATATGGCATTCCATGGTAGGGTACATATATCCACATAAAGCCGAAGAAAGCTTTATAAAGGGGTTTTAGACAAATAAAAATGAAGGATTTTTTTTTCAATGTGGGAGGCCAATTCACAGAGATGCATCCCTGGCCAAGGTCTGCAGGATTGAGCTGCCATTACTGCATAGCAGGTTTCTGTAGTCTTTATGCTGGCTACAGTAGAGATAAGCCTCTCCTGGTTTAAAGGCTCATAAGGTCAGAAAAAAATACACAGTAAGGGCAGATTCAGACAAAAGGAGCCAATAAATGGGTCACATTGTGTTTGAAAATATACGTAGACATGAGAGAGAAAAGAGAATTATGCAGTCATAGATTAAAAAATATTGTTTTAAAAACTGTAAAGACCTTAAAAAGGGAATAAAGTAATATGAAAGAAATATGCCACATAAAGATGGGAAATACACAGTCTGGATCCTATATGTTACTGTGATGTCTTTAGATTTTTTGATCATTAGTGAGCAAATAATATCTGCTAAAAGACATTTGATTATGAAAGGTACTAAATTAAGCCAACTATTATATTTTAAAAATATCTCAACTTCAAAATTTAAGCCAAAAATTTTGTTGTGTTGGGGGAGAAGTAGTGCTTATATTTTCACAGGAAATAAGAGACTATGGATTTGCTCTGGGTTAAGAAAAATCAGATTTGATTGAGGAAAACCCATGGAAAATTCTGACTACAAACATTAAAACATAAACTCAAATGAACTACAAGACAAGTGATGAATATATTATTTGTTCACACATAAAAACTCATCTTTGACTGACTTGTGTACAATGCACAGTCTATACTTACATTAATATAGATATGCAGGCTATCTTTAAAATTTTAAATATTTCAGAGCAAGGGTACCAGACATAAAAACAGATGGCCCAGGTGATGCAGCATCTTAAAATGCCTCTGTTGCAGTTTCCTCAGAGTTCTGCATCCAGAAGAACTACATGGTGCTAAGATATTCACCCTCACAGACTACTCCAGCCAAGACTTAACCATTATCCTAAATTTTTCTCAGGGACTCTCAAAGATTACCAATGCCCCCAATCAAAAAGAAGTAATCTAGAGAACTAAGTGCTCATTTACAACTTATAGGTATTTGTCATTATTTTGTAGGTTTGGTTATAAATTGTTTTATGTCATAGGAGAAAAGCTGAACAAAGAAGGTGAATTCAAGGATCTCTTTCTGAAGAAAAAAAGAGTGATTGATAGGAGAAAAGGGTAGACTGTTCAATCTACTTTAATCCAAAAAAAAAAACAACTGTTACATTGGCATAGATTTAGTTTATTGATTTAATTTATCTATTTATTTATTAAAGATTTCTGTCTCTTCCCCACCACCGCCTCCCATTTTCCTCCTCCTCCCCCAATCAAGTCCCCCTCCCTTGTCAGCCCAAAGAGCAATCAGGGTTCCCTGCCCTGTGGGAAGTTCAAGGACCACCCACCTCCATCCAGGTCTAGTAGGGTGAGCATCCAAACTGCCTAGGCTCCCAGAAAGCCAGTACATGCAGTAGGATCAAAAACCAATTGCCATTGTTCTTGAGTTCTCAGTAGTCCTCATTGTCCGCTATGTTCAAATTAAAAAAAAAAGATTTAGTTTATTAATATAAATTTAAAGTTATTTATGTTACATTGTGTATGTATTTCTACTCTTGTTTGGGATATTGTGCTTAAGTAACTCATTTAAAAATATAATGTAGAGTTAATGACACAGGCTAATAGTCATCTATAATAGCCAAAGTTATAGTCATATTAGGTATATTTTCAAGGTTAAACATATATATTTAGATAGATATATGGTCTTCAAGCACTTTGAAGACTCACAGAATATGACATTTAAAATATTTCAATAACATAAGACTTTTTATGACACTGAGACATGTCTACCCCTGGCAGCACCAATCTACTTCAGATAAGATGATGGGCATCAAAGAAGCTCTATATGGAATTTGTTTTCCTTATGGCAAAAGCTGGACATATGGTCAAAGAAACTGTCCTTGCCACAGTTGCAGATGGTATACTGTCCAAACGGAACCAGTAGGACAGAGAAAAGTCAACTGCCAAACTTAGACAAGGTAGGATAGTTATTTAGAATTCCCTGCTTCACAGGAAAATCTGTCAGATATCATAGGCCTGTAGACCAGAGTTGGACATCCCAACATTACAGAAGAACTTAGGGTGACTATCCAGACAGCCTGATGTCCCTGTCATTAGGTAACATTTCATCCTTCAGGTGTATTTGATGAAGTTGAAGACTAAGTAGCTATAATTATAGTTTCCTTATATATAATTGAAAGTAAATTAGATATAAAATTTTAGACTATCAAGATAAGATAGATAATTATTTTCTCTACATCTGCCAAATACAAATGGACTGGATATTGTTACTGTAATTCTTACTTAATAATTGTTTTTGCTCTATATAATTTTACTATGTTAAGGTTAAAACCTTCCTTTTTAAATAAATAAAAATGGGTAAGTGCTATGAAAGAATCCTTTTGTATGAATATGCATTACTCTCATTGGTTAATAAAATCTGATTGACCCATAGCCAGGCAAAAGGTATAGACAGGGTAATCAAACAAGGGATGCTGGGAGAAAGGACAGAGAAAGGAGACTCAGAGAAGCAAGATGAATGTGCTGTGCTAATAAAGGTTCTGCCACATGGCAGAGTGTCAATAAGAAATATGTGTTAATTCAAAATGTAGGAGCTAGGTACTAATAAATCTGAGCTATTGGCCAAACATTTACAATTAATATAAGTCTCTGTGTGGTAATTTGAAAGTAGCTGTTGGGATGGGAAAACTCCACCTACACCTCAGTTCTACCTGGGCAGATGGATTAGCCAGTGCTATGGTCTGCACTCATTTCTATTGCATGACTTTTCCTGAAGAGACAAGAACAAATATATAATTTACACCAAAACAGGTACCACCCATAAACCAAAGAAACAATTATACTCAAGTCTAGTTTGGTGAATGAGTTTATTAGGGTGATTTAAAAGAGTATGGATGTCTCAAGATCTTCTACATCATCAAAATGCCTACACTTGCATGGAAATGACTTGGAAAAGTTGCATCCCTGGAGCTTTCTGCCCAACTTTCAGGCAACTTCACTGGAGAGCCTCTTATCTCCAGTGATCATTGATTATTGTATACCTGGAGAAGAGGTTAGTGACTCCCCTAAGTTTTCTGAGCCTCCTCGCTCCCTCCTTGAATGAGTGTTTCAGCTTGGAAGAAATAGTTGCCCAGTAGTTTCCCAAGGGTGCTCTGATAAAAGATGACAAACTAGAGGCTCACACTGTCTTATGCTCCACCACCATCCCTGTATTTTCTCCTCACCACAAATGCACAGACAATAGGCCAGTAAAAAGACACAGTGAAAATACGGTTGTCTACAGCCAAGCAGAGTGAATCACTAGCCCAGTGACTCTTGATCTGTGTTTACAGTCTTCAAGAAAATTTCTGTTATGCAAGCTTCCAAGCTTGTGACATTCTATTATTTCAGTCTATGATAAAACGCCCTCTGATTCCCCTAGCAGTCACTGACCCCTCACCTAACCCACTTCCTGACTCCTGCGGCCCAGGCTCCCTTCATTCTTCTAGGACCATCCTAACACAGTTGCTGAGGGCACCATACTTTGTTGTAGGCCTGGAAGTATGCTGGCTAGCTGCAATGCAAAACCGATAGCAAAATCACAAATTTAATTAGAAACACCACTTTTCATAGAGATGAAACTAAGTAGCACCCCCAGCTTCATGTCGAATGTCCCACTGCCCATATATCATATTTCTGATCATTTTTCACAAATGTCTCATTACAACTGACACATTCTTCCCCTCCTTCCTAGCATACCCTTAGAAACTCAATCAATTGGGCAGAAAATGCTGCCAGTCTTGTCTTTACCCTTATCGTGCAAGGTGTGTGAGATGGGCTTGGGTAAGTGCGCTTGTCTATGACAACAACAAGGCTTCCAAAGCTGTGTTCCCTCTCTTCTGGCTTCTGAGTAGTGCCATCAGGTAACAACAGCAGCTGCAATTGGTTTTGTTTTACGCACGCACACACGCACACACACAGACACACACACACACACACTTGTTCCTCCAGGCTATGTGAGATTAAAGCTTCCTGAACTTAAACAGTTTTCAGTGATTAGGATTCTACTTCATTCCACCTTAATTACTCATCATTTCTTCTGAGCTCTAGTGAGTTTAAGTCATTCCCATTTCTCAGTTGATTCAGCCACAAAATTTGCTTTCACTAAGAGCTGTGCTGATGAGAGGAGTTGTGTTCCTGTTACTCTGTGTAAATCCAATTTGATTTAAATACACTTCAGAGATAGCCTGCGTAAATAGCCCCAAGAAAGAATCCATATAATCCATGACCCATCCCTTGTGTGACAAATGGGCTGTGGTAGTTCTCTGGTATACAAGTTTACAGTTTTGGAGGTCAACCTGTCTTACACGGATGCTCTACCTCTGTAAGCAAAGTTTATTCAAGCCAGAGGTTGGAAGAGGCACAGCTACAACTTGAGGTCAGGAAAACATTGTTATAATTTACATAACTCAGAAAAACACCTCATTCAGCTTACTAAATCTGGAGCATGCTGTTTACACTTAGGAAGAATTCAGCCAAAGGAAAGGAGTCTGGGATTTTGAAACACGTAGACTGCAGAATGGTGTTGGTTTATTTTGTAATTTTGTTTTAACCACATGGTTGCTGAAGCTGAGTGATAATGGGCCAATAACTGACCCTGTTAGCATTTAAATTTGATTCTTAAACAATAAGACAACAACAATGCTTACATCATGTAAAACATCGTGTAAAAATGCTGACACAAATGCCTGTTTTTGGTTGTGTTATTAATATTCACAAAATTAAATCATCTCATTCATATTGTGACCATGGAGGACTCCTTATGCCCCACTAATGTTCATGCCAAAATCATAGAGCTTTGTGAACTTGGGTGAAGAGTGGCCTCTGGTCTAAAGATTCTTCAAGGCTGACTGACGGACTGTGATCATGGAGGACTGGAATCTTGAAGGTCTGAATTCCTAATATCTTCCAAGGGCTATCTTTTTAGATTTCTTAATAGCCTTTCATTGCCCATCTCTGTGTTTGATTTAACATCCATCTTTGTGACTATTGGGTAAATAATTTTGGAATGCACAAATAAACTTCTGATTTCTACTAACTGAAAAGCAAAGAATGCCATCAAGAACATCAAAAAATGTCAGGGGGTTAGGGACTTTCTTTCTTTGCTATCATCTGTCTACCATGTCTTTGCACCAATGCATATTTAAAATATTTGATTAATATTTTTT
>NW_004949181.1:966283-973063 GCF_000317375.1 Microtus ochrogaster
TTTTGTTTTATTTTTATAAAAATATCATGAAAATATCAAATTTTTTATTAAAAAGTTTACTATTAGATTAAACATCATATTTTATTAAGTATATTTTTGGAATATAGTCATTCATATTTAACTCCAGAATGAATTATCTATCTCTTAGTCTCTCCATGATAAGAGGTGTGCTTTGGTGTCAACAGCTTATTGGGAAGATCAGTTGAGGGAGTAGAACTCATGTCAGTGAAGGTGGCCTGGGAAATGGCTTCTTAGTGTTGTAGCTAGAAGACCATCTACCTGTTCATGGTCCATCAGGAAGCCTTCCAAGACCAGATCCCATGGCTGGAGAAGGCTTAGGTAGAAGGCAACGGTTATTTTCTTACCCAAATCATAAAACCCCATCACTACCATCTGAAAGTCCATATAGGAAAACCACTCGTGAGTCTTTAAATATTATATTTGTATTTCAGACATGAGATCCTTTCCCCTCGTAACTGGTTTTCATGAAGGAGCTTTTATTCCAAGTTGCAAATGAAGGAAAATCCCCCAAAGTGTATAAAGGGTGAATGAGTCCAGTCTCTGTCTCAAGGTGATCACGGGATAGTGGAATAGATCAGAGGCATACACCAGAACATAGCATAATAAGTAAAGCAGTCACTCACACCCAGTAAAATGACTGGGATGGAAGACTATGGGGTGGTGTCCTAGGATATGAGCTAAACATTAAAGACCACATGATGATAGCAAAGAGAATCGTCCCAACAGGATGTGAGACTTTATCAGCCATATCGTGAAATAAGAGACAGCATCACTGTTCTACAAGGAAATAAATGGCTAAGAGGGATTGGGTTAGTGTCCATGGACATGCACCAGCAAGGACAAATAGGTTGGGATTCAACCCAGGTTTGTGTAGTTCTGGCACCCACACTCGTGTATATGCAGCCTCTTCAGTACAGATGGAATGTGGGCCTTTGATATAACCTCTGTGGTGCTGTAATTGAATTGATGCAGTAATTGATATATATGGTCCTACATGCAAAACAGTTTCTCTTCTTATTTTCTACTTATGATGGACAAAGCAGCTGTTTCACTGTAGCCATTGAATAAGGAAACGGATATGATACAAAACAAAACAAACCAGGTACTGGTTCACTTGGACTATACTCCTCCTCTCTGGAAGCCAGGCAACCACCGTTGTCTTCTTGATGACCGCCCCCCCGCCTTTTCACTATGAGGAATTCAGAATATGGCCTCACCGTCTTTTCTGAAGAGGTCTGAATATGCTCTGTATGAGCTCTAGAGAGGGCCATGACATCATTTTCATAAATGGTATCAGAGGCCTGGACTTGTTACAGAGAAAAGCTAATACCTGAGTGTCCTGTGCTAAGAAATCGCTGCTTACCATGTGATCTAAAGTTGGAACAGTCACTGTCCAACTCATTGTTCCGTTTAAAATAAAATACAGCTATGCAGTACATGACAATATGTCACACAGTGACAGGCTACATTTGCAATAGCTGTCCCATAAGACTAAGTTACCCAGCATTTCTTTGTGTACAAATATGCGCTATGATGCCTGCAGAATGACAGCATTCCCTCCTGACATCTTTCTCAGAACATAACCCCATCATTAACTGAACCATGACTCTGGGGTGTCTTTGACCACCACCGTCAGCAGAGTAAGAATCTGCAGGAAACAAGAGGGTATTAGGCTCCCCATGCCTCAGTAGCCGGTGCTGGTTCAAACTTTAGGAGTCTGATGTCAAGTAGTTTATTTTAGGCATATTTAAGCATAGCATAATTTGGTGAAAAATTCCCTGGTGATTCAATCCTTTGTCCATAATAAAGTTTAGAGCATGACTACGTTGAGACTGTTTGTAAAGTATGTGTGATACCTTCCGTAAAGATAGGTCCTATAGATTGACAAACTCAAGATTAGAGTCTAGTGGGAGGATCCAATGTAGTCTAGGCCCCACAGATTACACAAAGGTCACCAGGTTATTAACCCATCCACTCCCAGGCTTTTGAGTGGATAACAGGCTATGCATTTCTCCCTTTGAAGGCACAACCCTCTATGTTTAACATTCCTGGTTCCCCTAATTCTCATCTGTGAGCACAAGGACTTCCATGTCTTCCACACATTAGTAATAATGAGTGGATTATTGAACATAAATTGCACACAGACTAGGTGTGTGACTCAGGCTTCACATGCATACGTTACCTACATGAGGCCCTGGGTTGGTTCCCAGCACCTTAAAAACGAAACAGAAAACCAGGAAAAGCTGCCGGCAGAACTTGGTCTCTTCTCGTTCATTGACTCCCTTACCGAGATGATCCAAATCACAGCGCATCCTATCATGTAATCAGCTTTTCTTAGAAAAGCTTGAGTGACATTTGTGGAATTGGTTCAGGGAGTCATAGCTACTGTGAAGCCAAAATGAAGACATGAACAAGGAGAAAGAAAATTCAAGAAATGTAACAATGAAGGTGTTGCAACTCAATCTAGATTTGTTTCATTACCATGGAGCCCACTAAGAGACATGAAGCAGTCTTCATGATCACCTGAATTTGATATGATAATAATTCATTTACTCTTCTCTCATGACATTGGTCTCATACTCAGTTGCCTCCCTATCACACTGGCTTAGCCTAGGTTTCCTTCCAATCAGATTTAGAGGAACCAGGTGCCTGTGGGCAATGACTCTGGAATGTGCCTACAAGGGGACAGAAATTCCCACCAGAATACTAAAATGGAGAGAAGGGAGAGACAGGAAGGGATATGTTACTGAGAAAGGTTGTAACATGGGACAGCTAGCACTCCATCTGAAGGATGACTCTCAATGGAGCCTTGGGAAACATAGTTCAAAATATCCACCCAGAGCATGAGACAGCAAGGCATCTGTCTCTTGATCTCTGTTCACCAGCAGTCAGACGTGGCCCCATTACCTTTGTTTCCTCTCAGCTTGCTAGGTTGTGTGTATGAAACTGCAGCCTGGAGTTAGGGTGGAAGTCTCTCTGTTGTAGCATAGACATTCCAAGGGAAGAAGCTAGAAGCATGTTATCGTGGGTGAGAAAAAGTTACCTGTCACAACAGTCTGGGCTGATGTAGAACCAGTTACCTCAGCAGCAGGAGGAAAATTGAGGCTCCTTTGAACAAGTTACAAAATGCTATGCACTTTGTGTCTGATGTAGTCCACCCTCTGAATTGTTCATCCTCCTTGTAGCCTAAGTTTACAGTTACTGAAGGAAGTCTTATTCCCGAGTACCACAGCACAGCTTGGGCCATAAAGGAGCTTGCCATTTTTCTCCACCATTTACTTTTTTCCTCTCTCTCCACCAGCCCCTTTGCTGCTAAAGGTCACAGGCTTCATGGAGTCACCCATGTAGCACCTGGTTTCCTTGCTAAGATGCTACTGATGGACTACCTATGACTTTCAGTACAGATTCCCGCAAAGAAACAAAATGAGACACCAGAGAATTCTGTGGATCCCAGAGATGATTTTCCTGATTCTATTGCACAACTTCCTTTGCCTATTGACTTTTGTGCCTGAGAAATCCAAAGCAAAAAGTTCCTGTTTTCCTTCAGGTTTGCCTAGAGGCAGAAGTTGAAAAACTTTGTATTTGGGAAGTTAGCTGGGAATAGCATTCAGGAAGAACCCTTGTGGAGGACAGAGATAGGATTGGGTAGAGAGAGTACCAACGTTGAGGTTCCGGAGCTGTACAGGATCTCACTCTGAGCCCTGAGGCTGGAACAACTTTGCATATTGACTTCAGCTTAACATAGAGACATTTTATTTATTTTTTAAAAAAATGCTATTTATCCTTTAATAATTTTATACATTGTATTTAATCTTATTTTACCACCTTCCCCAAATCCTCCCCACCTCTGTTTTATGATGGTCTACTACCCTTAAGCATGGGGCCTGCTCTGGAGTGTGGTCAATACACCCAGTTGAAGAAAACTCATTCTCCCTATCCCAGAAGTTGTCAGTTTTGAGTAGTTTCCTAGTTAGAGGTGGGATTCTCTGCCTACTTCCTTTCCCCATCCTGGGTTTTGTCTAGTTTGAATTTGAATAGCTTGACTTACTGCATAGATGCTGTTGGGTATCACTCAGCTCCACTTCAGAGCCAAGAGAAGGTTCCCAAGAGCTGCTGATGGCCCACAAGCATCATCCTCAGCTATTGCTCTTAGTTAAATGGAGCTGTTTCTTTCGAGTGATTCCTCTTCCTAGGAGATGTCTCCCATGTAACATCTGATCAAGGGGGAAATGAAGCAGATACTTAAATGGAGAAGAGGGTGGGAGGGCAAGGGAGAGTAGGGATAACTAACACTAAAGACTTCTGAAAAGCTGTATGGGAACCTAACAGTCTAGAAACGTTCTAAAATACATATGTATATAAAAGGAGATTAAATGGAGTTACCGTACAATGAGTGTGAAAGGGGATACACAAATTAGTTATTATATGCTACCAAATAAAACCCCTAGTACTAGAAATATGTTACTTTGTTTTGAGTTGTTGGGTAACAAGATTTCATAGGCCTATTCTATGGAATCTATTCTATAATCAAAGCTCTTTCCCAAAGAGAGTCCCTTTGAGTCCTGCCACAGTCTCTGCGAGCTCATATGTGCATCTTCCCCGTTATGTCTGAAAACACTATTTCCCAGAAGTCACCCACCATCTCTGCCTCTTAGCATTTCCCCCCTCCTCATTCACATAGATCCTGAGACTTGAGAGGAGAGGCTAGATAAAGACATCCCATTTTAGGACTGAACACTTCAAAATCTGCCACTTCCTACACATTCTCCATTTGTGGGCTTCTGTGTTCGTTATCATCTACTGACAGAAGATGCTTCTCTGATGAGGACTGAGCACTGCATTGATCTGTGGGTATAGCAATACATCATTAGGAGTTGTGTTATTGCTATGTTCATTTAGCAGAATAAAAGTAATAGGACCCTAGAGATTATTTCCATGATTCTACTGCATACCTCCCTTTGTCTATTAACCCTCTATGTCTGAGACACCCAAGGCAAAATGTTTCTGTTTTTCTTCAGGTTCACTTAGAGGCAGAAGTTGAAAACCTTCGTGTTCAGGAAGTTTGCTGGGAATAGCATTCAGGAAGAGCTCTCTTGAGGGAGATAGATAGATAGCAATGGGCCTGTGACTTATCTTTCCTCAGGTTCTTGATTTCATTAATACTGTTAGATATGGGCTCTTTCTCATGGAACAGGCCTTAAGTGTGATCAAAAGGTTGTTAGTAATCCCTTAATTGTCTTGCCATCATTATAGCAATGGGCTTATCTTTCTGGCAGGTCATTATTGTAGCTTACAGATTCATAGTTGGGTGACTATTACTTTTCTCTTCTAGTAGAATGTACCTTATCTCACTATGAATGTTAATCAGTAAGAGTAACACTTTCAGTTGAATGCCAGCTAAATCTGTGTTCTATGTCATAAGTATGTGGTGCCTTCAGCAATTGATCTACCTACCAATAACATTGACAATAGCCTCTCTCATTTTAGAGGTCTATGGAATCCTGTTGTCCAACAACTCAAAACAATCTAACCTATTTCTTTTACTGTTTTTTTTTTTTTAGTAACTTATGATATCTAGTTTGTGCATCCCCTCCCACCCTCATTGTATGGTAACTCCATTTAATCTCCTTTTTTATACATATATATTTTAGAACGTTTCTAGACTGTTAGGTTCCCATACGGCTTTTCAGAAGTCTTTAGTGTTAGTTATCCCTACTCTCCCTTGCCCTCCCACCCTCTTCTCCATTTAAGTATCTGCTTCATTTCCCCCTTGATCAGATGTTACATGGGGGACATCTCCTAGGAAGAGGAATCACTCGAAAGAAACAGCTCCATTTAACTAAGAGCAATAGCTGAGGATGATGCTTGTGGGCCATCAGCAGCTCTTGGGAACCTTCTCTTGGCTCTGAAGTGGAGTGCAGTGACACCTAACAGCATCCATATAGTAAGTCAGAGCTTTAAGTTTAGTGAAACCTCCCATGAGATCACCTTAAGTTCAGCAGAACCTAAGGAAGCAATAGAGTCTACCAATGGGCTGAAGATTTGTGTGAAAGCACAAAATGACATATCCAATTTATAGCTCCCAGACTTATGTATTCCATATACTGGAGACAAATAGACAAACTATATATCATATGTTGTTCAAATAATATACAACAATGCTTCTGGAATCCAAACAAGACATGCCAAATGCTTTATTGAGCCCTTTCTTAGCAAGAGAGTGTGTGGCATCCATCAGCCTGCACTCCACTCTACAGTGCTTTCCATGCTAGTGAACCATGCTCTGGAAATCTGTTGCCTTTATATTCTGCTGTGGCTGTGATGTGCATTGGCTTTGCAAGAGCAGCTGGAGTGTTTGGCACTTCCTGATAATCAGTTACAACTGGCGTGATAAATTCATTATAACAAACCAGCATAGTGTTCAGAAGATTATTCAAATGATCTCTGACTCTGCAAACTAGATTATGAGCATTAAATGCTCTGAAGCAATAAAGTAAGAGTACATTGTCAATTTCATGTAGAAGAGAACTGGCTTTGACCTTGTTTACTGACAGCTGTTGATAAAAATGCAATTGATCACTGAGCATGGCTAATACAAAATACCATGGGAATCATTCTACCAAAGGTTTTACTTTTGCCTAAGGAGGACAGCTGTGACTATTACTTCATTACACCTTTTGTTTTTGTTTTTTTTTAAATTTATTTATTTATTAAGGATTTCTGCCTCCTCCCCGCCACTGCCTCCCATTTCCCTCCCCC
>NW_004949181.1:974550-979371 GCF_000317375.1 Microtus ochrogaster
GAATTTAAGGTAGCTTCCTAGCAGTATAATAAAACCATCTCCTAGTCCCTTATGTCAAGTTGAACCTAGTACATGAATAAGCACTCCATGTAAATGAACTCTTCTTTCTGGTCTTATGCTCCACCCACCTGTTTTAATTTATTTAAAGTTTTGAAATTATCATGTGATTATATCATTTTACCTTGTGGTTTTCTCCCTCCAAACCTTCCACTATCCTAAAAGCATGAGTAATAGTCTTCCCTAAGGCAGAGCACACCAATTGGTTATTTACCTTTGTTTTTCATATTTAAGATCTCCCATTGTTTCTGTCAATATGTGTCAACTAGGAAATTCTTTTACATTTTTGGATCATCACTTTTATTTTAAAGCAAGGCTTACACTTAATTGTGTAATACAGAATTGTGTAATATACAATTGTGTAATACAGAGGCATAACAATACTTATCATCTGGAGGCAATGGGAATAGGGTGGCAGGTAAGTTCATATTGTAAGACACCTGCCATAGGCTAGACCCTTTCAGAAGAACCAGCCTTGGAAAACAATGATTGGAACAGGTTTTAGGGTATACCAAGTATTCTGAGAAATCTGGAGGTTCATACTGTCAGGCATTTCATTTAAGTATCTTCACCCTAGTCTGTAGGCTTATACTCTTTCCTTTTAAGGACCCATATTTAAGCATAAAAACTCTGCCATGCGTAGATAGACATCTGTCGCTCTGCTTCATTCTCAGGATTGTTGGTGCATTGGTCCCCAAGGGTGGAGGGAAGGAGCGGAAGTGGGAAGCAGGATTTGGATGACTGCGGGTACGAAGGAGAAAACCTTCCAGGAGATGACGTCTATGAAACAGCTTATTCCAGAGTATAAAGACTATTTAGGATTGTGGAGCCTGGGGATAAACCCTAATTTGCATTAAATGTCACTGTCCTATTATAAGGCTTCATATGTGGCAGCAGGATTCTATAGCAAAGCTTCTAGCACACGTCTTAGTTACCTTCCCTGTACCACAGGGGAGGCTTCTAGCAGAACACTATGCCAAGGATCACCCTAGAGATAAATCAGGCATGCAGGCTTACAGATAGCTTTTAGATAAAGTCAGTCCTCTGGGTCCAGTAACATTCTTCAGATAAAGGCAGGTAGAAAGCAGGAAGTCTCACTGGGAAGAAGGAAGTTTCATGGTGTCAGGCTTAGAAAAAGAGCTGCCAGGCCGTGATTGTTATCGTTTTCATCACCCAGTGCTTTGGTAAAATGTCTAGGCACCCCAAGCGCTGACACTTCTGGGTTCCAGGGCTGCGTATGTGCCATCAAGTGCTCAGACTATTTATATAGCTACCCAGGGCCCTTAAGCCATACATGACATACATGCAGTGTGGTCACATGATCTACACATGACACAGCCACGTAAACCCCTGTGTGCATGCTCTAGGCAGCCTTTAAAAGCTGGACATGCCTACTCCAAGCTCTCTTCCTGCACCAACTTCCTTAGGCCTGCACACAAGTCTTTCTCTCTCTCTTAATGAACTCATAAAGTCGGTTTCATTGTGTATCCTGTGATTCATTCTTGCTTGTGCCTGGTAATTTTATTGGTGCTGAGACTCTCTAGGCTCTCCACCCACCTCTCCCAGGGCTGGGACCCTGGATTGGGCTTCTCTACAACAATCCGCATCCCATCTGCCTGGCTGCCAACTTCTGCACGCACCAGTAGCTTTGATTGAGTTTTTCCCCTCTGGTCAGCGTAACCATTTCTCTGAATCTGAGGACTTGACCACTGAGCTCTCGGCAACCCTCTGGTGTTGCTATAAATGGGGGGAACACCCCTAACCATGGCCATCAAGGCTACAGTTGAGCCCTTTGCTGACATTCACCTCTGGTTCTTCTCCATGGCTAAGGACTAAGATTGGGCACCTTGCTGCTCAGACTTCTGTCCTCTCTTTGGCTGGTCTTATTTGGTTCCCAATTCCTGGACCTATGAGTCTTGAGTTCGTCTGCGCAATCTTCAACCCTCGCCTTATTCCAAAGACATTCATGAATAACTGCCATTGGGTCCTCGTCTTTCTAACATTTAAGCCATGGGAAATAAACCCTCAAAAACTATCAGCCCACCCTCCCCATGTCTTTTAGAGACCCTAAAACCTCAAATCTTAATGTCTTACTTAAAGATTCCCAAGCTTATCTGCTTATCTGCCTTTGTACTAAGAAATGCCCTAAGTACCCTTTAGATAATAAACCAAAGTGCTTGCCTTTGATCCCAATATTCTGCGGGAACTTTCTAACTTTTGTCAGAGTACAGGTAGATGGAAAGAGCGTCCTTATATCCAAGCCTTTTTCTATCTGAGCTTTAAGCCCTCTGTCCTTGCAAGCCGTTCATCTGCTCACAAGTTCCTGGATATGTCATCTAAGCCGGAGGAACACCCTGCTTCCTCTCTGGACCCCACTAACAAAGAGATCTTTCTGACTTCAGCAGACAGCTACTTCTACCTGCCCAGTTCTCTCTCTCTCCCCCACCAACTGCTCTGTCAGCCCCTCCAGATCCTTCCTCTTCTCTGGTGCCATGGCGTGGCAGCTGCCAGACTCTATCGCCGACTTTAACCCCCCCCACACACACACACACACGCTCTTGTGCTGCTAAGGAACCCGACACTCACCAAACCAAGCTGACTGTAGTTCTCTCATTGTGAGAGGAGCCACTGTGGATGGAATGGTAAAGATACATGTTCCTTTCTTGCTCTCAGAACTCTCTCACAAAGAACAAAAACTGGGTTCTTATATATGTAATTCGACCTCTTTCATAAAGCAATTCCAATACATTACTCAATCTTATAGTCTCACCTTTCATGATATTTTTATGATCCTATCTAATGACCTACTTGAGGAAGGCAGGCCAGTTTGGGAGCAGGTCATAGTACATGCAGATGAGCTTCACCAGAGCAGCACACAACCCCCAGGGCAGAGGCGGTCCCTGAGCAGAATCCACACTGGGATTATAACACCTCAGGTGATATTTTAGCTAGAGACCGGTTTATGACTTGCCTCCTGGCAGGTTTCCATAAGGCTGTCCTCAAGCCAATAAACTATGATAAACTCTTAGAGGTTATTCAGGATACTAAAGAAAATCCGTCTGCATTCTTAGAACGCCTTACAAAGGCTCTCTGGCAGTATACTAATTTAGATCCAGCAACCACAGAGGGCAAACAGTTCCTCATGACCCTTTTTCTTTTTCCTCAGAGTTTCCCCAACATTAGGACTAAGGTTAAGTATTTGGAGAAAAGCCTCTTGACCCCACAGACAGAAGTCTTAGGGCTGGCTCTTAAGGTGTACCATGGAAGCATGATAAAAATCGTAGGTACAAAAGTCAAGTGCTAGCCACAGCCATCCAACCTGCTGAAGTGAACATCCTGCCCATGCTGCCTGGGCTGCTCTCTTGCCCCCCAGGGCTTGAGGGCCTCCAGGCCTATGTTTCAAATGTGGTAAAACTGGGCACCGGCCTGGACATGTCCTAATCCTCATATTGGTCCCACAAGACTGTGTCGGAAGTGCACATAGGGAAGGACATTGGGCTATCAATTGTCCTAGTGCACATTGTGGCATGGAGACATCAGACCCAGATAATTCCCAAACGGACCTTCTAGGTCTGGCCATGGATGACTGAAGCTGCCCAGGCTACTTTGACCCGACCACAACCATCATCTGTAACAGGGAGCCATGAGTAAATACCACGGTATCAGGATGGTCTATCTCCTTTCTCTTGGACAACAAAGCAACATACTTGGTACTGAGGAAGTTTTGGGGACCTACCTTTCCTTCTAGTGTCCCTATTGTTGGGGTAGGGGGCAGCTTTATCTACCTCATCAGACCCCACCACTTAACTATATCTTTAGGGGTATTTATCCCACTAATTCATTTTTATTGGTGCCAACCTGCTCTGTACCTCTTGTGGGAAAGGATTTTTTTTTTAGCTAAACTGGGAGCTTCTATTTTGTTTCCTCCTTCCATTCACCTCACCCAGGCTCTCCAACAGCTTCTCTCCTTCTCTTCCTAGCCTCCCAACCTCCCAGCTCCAACATGCCATTTCCTTTGCCAGCCTCTCAGGTGAGCCTCCAAGTCTGGGACACTCAAAATCCCTCTGTTGCTAGATACTATTCCCCCAATGTCATGGAATTACAGGATTCCATTACCCAAGCTCAATACCCTCTCTCACTCCAGAGCCTTAGGGGACTTAAATCTATCATCTCTGACCTTCTAAGAAAAGCTACTTTGCCCCACCTCTTCTCTTTTTAACATTCGTGTACTTGCTGTTAAAAAACCCAATGGAACCTATTGCCTGGTTCAAGACTTCTGGCTTGTTACTTCTGCAGTGCTCCCTTTTTATCCTGTAGTACCTAATCCTTACACACTTCTCTCCACTATCCCTTCAGGAATCTCCCACTTCTCAGTTCTGGATCTCAATGATGCTTTTTTCTCTATTCCTCTCAGCTCTCAATCTCAAGGTATCTTTTCCTCACCTGGACTGACCCTGACACTCACCTTTCCACACAGCTCACCTGGACTGTCCTTCCCCAGGGATTCCAGAACAGCTCACATCTGTTTGGCCAGACTTCAGCTTCTGATCTACTCTCATTGTCTCTCCCCAAGTCTAAACTCATACAGTATGTAGATGATATTTTACTTTCAGTCCATCCTTGGAGATTGGCCAAACTAATACCTCAGCTCTTTAAAATTTCTTGTCCAAAAAGGGCTATAGAGTCTCACCTTCTAAGATCCAACTGTCTAATTATCAGGTCATTTATTTGGGATTAACTATTATGCCAACCCCAAAAGCTATT
>NW_004949181.1:980366-981993 GCF_000317375.1 Microtus ochrogaster
ATCTCTTAACCTATAAAATAAATGCTTACAAACCTTACCTACTTCCCTAGTTTTTTTCCCTCCAAGTGGCACTAGTAGAAGATGCCATGCTCACTTTCCAATCTTGCCCACTCCTTAATTTCTCAAATCTCTTACCTCAACCTAATACTAATTAACCCCCATCTCATTCCTGCATAGAGACTTTAAAAGACCTACTATTATACCTCTCATACTTAGAGGAGGGCAAATTGCCCCAGGCCACTTATACCTGGTACACAGATGGCAGCTCCTTATTATATGAGGGGACCTATAGAGCAGGCTATGCCATAGTGTCAGATACTGGGGTGGTGGAGGTACAGAAACTCCCTACCCATACCACTAACCAACAGGCTGAATTAATAGCCCTCACCCATGCCTTCCAGTTGGCACAGGGGCTATCCTTAAATGTTTGCACAGACTCCAAATATGCCTTTCATATCCTGCTGTCCCATGCAGCCATCTGGAAAGAATGCAGGCTTCCTACAACAAAAGGAAGATCCATAACTAACCCAGGTTATATTATGGACTTGTTAAAGGCTTCCCTTTACCCCAAACCTATAAGAATTATTTCTTACGGAAATAATTAAGCTGACCAAACAGCCAGGACAGCAGCACTCCCGGGTCCAAACTTACCTCAGTCACCTCAGGGGGTTCATACAGTACAACCCACATTCTCACAGGCACCTCCTGACACCCAGAAAATTCGGTCCTACCTACATCATAATAACCAGGCTCTGTCTCATTTTGTCAAGGCTCACCTCCAATCCACCCCTGAGGACTTAGAGTTCTTAAAAACCATCACTGCCTCTTGTAAAATGTGCCAAAGGTCGGATCCCAAGTCCAAATATCATAGCTTCCCTTTTCTCACCCACCAGGCCAGGGACTCCCTTCCAGGAACTGGCAGCTTGATTTTACTCATATGCTCACAGTCAGATGGATTAAATATCTCTTGGTTTTGGTAGAAATCATGTCTGGGTGGATTGAAGCATTCCCCACCACTAACAAAAGGGCCCAGACATTTTCTGAAGTCCTTCTCTAGGAAATTATTCTCTAGTTTAGAATTCTAACCTCTCATTAGTCAGATAATGACCCATAGTTTACCTCCCAAATCTCTCAGACTTTATCTAAGACTCTTAACATTCCCTGACATTTTCATGTCATTTACCATCCTCAGTCCTCAGAAAAGGTGTGCCAACTACCGTTCCTTAAAAAATACTTATTAAGATGTCACAGGAACTTCACCTTGACCTGGTAAAGCTTTTGCTGCTGGCTCTTTTCAGGCTCTGGATCCTCCCCAAAAGACCCCTTTACATCTTGGCCTCTGAACTCATGTATAAGAGGCTGATTTTAACTCCTGGCCTCTCACCTGAACCCTCACCCCTCCCTGCTCACCTGCTCACCCCATTATTACACCACTTCTGCTCCCTCTTATGAGATTTTACTGACTACTCACTACTTCAACCCTGCACCAACCCTGGATTAGGTCATTTTTCTCTCCCCAAGACCCCTACCCCTTTCCCCTAAATGGCAGGGCCCCTTTAAAAATTGTTTTAACTCCCACAGCAGCGAAGCTCAAGGATCTCCCTCATTGGATTCACCTATCTCACCT